>NW_012130107.1:676337-712712 GCF_000143395.1 Atta cephalotes | reverse complement strand
AAGAAGAAGAAGAGAGAGAGAGAGAGAGAGAGAGGAGAGAAAGAGAGAGAGAGAGAAAGAGAGGTATAAAGGACCAGATGATGTCGAGCTATACGAATGAATGCAAGAGAAAACGAAGAGCAACGAAACCAGCGTTTCGTCGCGTGCACGTAACTGCGCGCACGAGGTAGAAAACGATCGCATTCATCCTTAATTTAGCTTGATTATTAATTAGGAATATCATTTACTTCTCTTTCACTTACGCTTCTTGATATCAAAAGATCATGCATACCAAACAGTACATTCAAGATGCAATTCCTGCATAACCATTACGCGTAATTAAGCATTGCAAAGGTTCACTTATGATTCCCCAACTTGCTTTTGCTTTGATTTCAATTTTTTGATAATGGCAGTATAAATTGAAACCTCAAAGCGAACTCGCCGTTGCATCAAATTATAGTCGGTTAAAGGGACAGACGGGCCCAACGTTTAATTAAGACAGAACCGGACAGGATTTTTAAATTTTAATAAGTGAGTCGGTAGCAGCCTTCCACCGCGACTGAAAACAGAAATTAAGTAATTACGTCATTATTAAGAAGGTTCGACCAATCGTGATAGGTTAGTCTGGATATTTGTTGCTGTCTCGTCATCAGAGAGATTTGTCTAAACTGATATGGTAAATGGCGGCGGATAATTATATTGTTTTAGGAAAGCCTTCATGGTTAGTCCAAACCGTGCTTATAAATTTTTCTCTTAAATTCTTCAGACGACATAATTTTCGTTTTAAAGCCTCGATGGAAACCAAAGATAAACATTCGCGTGCTTAAACGAACCGTATCCATATTTTACTGTAGAAAACATGCTAATAAATTGTACACGTAACAAACGTGTAGAAAACACGATTGCATATATATTGCATAGCGTGTTACATAGAAAGATATAATTCTATTAATATAATATTCATATTAATATAATTCTATAAAGTCTGCAATACTAGCCATACGGCGAAAGTAACAATAAAATATCTCCGTTTGCACCGTTGGTAATGAATAAAATTATATTTTTATGACGCTTACAGTTTCTGTGAAAAAAAAATTATTAACACTGTTTGAAATTTTATAATCAAATTTTTGTTTTAGTAAATTTAAATTTAATTTACAAATTTATATTTGTTTTATAAAAATGATGAATGTGTATTTCATTAAAAAATAATTATGAATTTTAAATGTAATTTATTTTTCTTTATAAAATATGATTTTTTTATAAAGTATTTTTTGTTATCTATGTATTTAACTAAAATTAGTTACTGCGATCTATACATGTATATATAAATAGATCTTATATTTTATTTTGATAGAAAAAATTTCTAGCCGGATTTAAAGAGCAGTAGTTTATTCAATGCGATCTCTTTAAACAATTTGTTTTCATCTTTTTGAATACAAATTTTTTTTGAATGGTGGTTGAACAAGCATTTTTCACAGCAGTTGGCATAATGATAAGATAAAATAGTTGGCGTGAACAAAGAAGATTGTTATTTGTGATCAATAATGCTTGAGTGATTTTACGAAAAATGTAGAGAAAGCAATGAAAGAGCGATGGACCTTACACATTGACCATCGAGCGGTATTCCGTCTTTTTTTCCTAATCTGTGTAACTTCCGTCCGGTCGGCGGCGGCGTGTCATACAAGCTTCTTTGAGGTCCGAATTTCAAAGAAATACATTCTAACACAGCTAATCATTATGCATTCTAAACGGACATTCAATAGCATTTTTACGGTTGAAATGTGATAGTAATAAACGCAACCAAAAGGAAAAGAAGGAAAAAGAATAAGGAATTTTTTTCACGATACTAATACAACATGACAGTATTTCTCATAGTATATCATTTGTAATGTGTAAGGAATGGAAAGTTACTTTTTAAAAGTAACAAGTTACAGTTATCGTTACTTGAGAAAGTAACTTTTCGTTACTTTTCCGTTACTTTTTAAAAATCGACCACCAATCACAGTGGACGGGTATCTAAGACTCTCTAGTCTCAAGTGCTTGTGTCCAATAGAACTATGTCCAATCGTGTGCAAAATAACGGTAAAAATAATTGTAAAATTCCTTACTAAAAAAATGTAATTACGTTATCGTTACAGTTATAAAAAAAAGTAATACAGTTACCAGTAAAGTTACAAAAAAGTAACTTGTAACTGTATTTTTGTTACAAGTAACGAGTTACTTCTATTTCCTGTGTGTGTAACACAATCACAGAACAGTGATAAATATATATATATGATAGACATAATCTTCGTTAAATTTAACTCTGTGAAATCCGTTCACTCGCGAATGTAAAGCAAGGACATTTGCAGTGTGTAATTCGCAGATGTAGCAAGTGCATTTTGCTGACTACGAAGCTGCCAAATCGAGGAAGCGATCGCTGCAAGAAGTGATTTTTCTCATTACTGCAAAAGCTGCTTTTGATTTTTTATTAATATAAAGAAGTGACCGGTAAACTAATCTCTGATGAATATTCAGGAAAGAACAGAAAAAGCTCGTTACGAGTCAATTCTAAAAGGATACGTACATGACAATTTTGAATTCTTCTATGGCGTATCTAATTAGCATGCAGCATTGTATTGTCTTCCATTATGAAACGATCTTTGCGTATTCTTTTTTTATTCAATACTGACATTGCATCTGAATACGGGATTTAAGAAAAGATGATTTCTCTTTTTAAGTTTCCCTTTTAAGTTCCTGAATCAGCGATCAGTAGGCAATTTATATAAATTAGACTGGTGGAACAACTAAAATAAGAAAATTTATGTGCATAATATAATGTAATAATAAACGATTTATTAATATAATGTAGTTGTAAAACATAGTTGTAAAATCATTGATATGTCTTTATTATTTTGCGAGGCAATCCTATAAAACATTAACAAGAAATATTAGAATTAAGATACTTGAAATATACTTGGTACAGAATGTATGTTAATAAGAAAAATTTATGATTTAATCAGAGGACATAATATTAGTTTTGAGATATCCAGTATAAATGTTGAAAAGCGTTGCCGACTTGCGTAAAATAATCATAGTAGCATAAACTATGAATTACATCTAAAAATGTGTTTCTATTTAATTGATATATTAATTGTTTGACCTCATACTTAATGGTTTTTATGATCTTTGATTGCTCTCATCTCGTCAGCTGAATATTAGCATTCTTACGATATTAATTCGATTATGAATTAGAATTATCAGAAGTTTTAGAAGGTTTATTTGAATCCATTATCGTACTTTCTTGAGAATATTTCATGATACGGTAAATGCGGCTAGTATATTTAAAATCGGTTCTAAAATTCAGAACAATAAATGCTTTTTACATTTCTATTAATAATTATAAATATAATATCAGATTAACTAATAAGTGATTTATTTCGAGCAAAGTTTTAGATATGAAAATCAATACGCGTCGGCGGAACTTAAATATAAATGTCGTGATTCGATGTAAAGCCCAACCACACACGCAGCCGTTTGGGTTTAATAACTTGAGAACAGGTGCGTTCGTCGCGATTTCACGCGTAATGAACTTTTTATATCGCGTACAACGCGACGGGTAATTTCTCAATATCAGTAGGTATCAATTAATCTTATTTCTTTACCTTTTATGAAACGATAATAAAATATACTTCACGTCTCTCCCATAAGAGTGGATGAAAGGAATTTTTCGAGCGACAGAAATCTTTCTCCCGTAATGAAAATACTGGAATCGGGGTCGCCGTCATCGAGACATCACAAAGTTTCGTAGCAAGCACGACAGGTTGCCAAGAAAGAAAAAAACACTTCTACCGAAACCACGTTTAAGATCGTCGACAACTGGTAGCCGCAATCCGGGCTACGTCAGGCCATTGGTAGATCCGGCTTTAACCAGCGACTGTCGCCCGGGCCATCTTCGCTACCGAGGACCTACAGCAGCGCGTCGTACCACTCGAATGTATTTACGTGTTTCGGAATGTTATTATAAGTGGAAACACTCGTGAGACCTTCTTTCCGGTTCGCTCAACGATCACGATCAATGATCCCGCTCCTTCTATATATTGGATCTACGAAAGGGCGGAATTTGTTCTGAGGAATTTAATGACATCGAATGACCTGTTCGGAAATAGTTTTTTTTTATAAAAAATTGTATTTTCGATACGTGGTTATATGTTTTTTTCTGAGATATCTAAACTTTAAGTAGCACTTTATTGTGTAGTTAAACTGAAGAGTTATGTTACTTCTTTCATCTCCTAGTAATTTGAATTGAAATGATATATCTGCTTTGTACAAATATAACATGACTATTTAAATACAAAGAAAATGTTCTTTCGTTGATTACTAAATGGATATCAGGATTTCAAATTAAAAACAGTCATAATTTTTATACTTTTTTGTGCGAATTATAACGCCTTTATAAATTCTCTCCTTTGAACAACGAAGAATTATTTTATGCAAAGTGAAAAAATGATTTAATTTTATTTTTACTTTTACATATTTAGAAGAAAACGTGAAACATTGTAGTAAAAAGATTGAAAAACTTTTGACAGAAGAGTTAATTTTACTAAGTTATTCAATATGCATTGTAAAAAGGGGAGGGGGGGGAGCATTTTGTTCCTTCATTCAAACATTTTAATATCTTTTTAATTTTTTAACTACAATGTACGTGTTTAAGCAAGTCTGTCTTAACCATTAATTTATCGTCCAGCCCGGTGGTCGTCGTCTTCCGGTAACGAATGCATCGTTGCGCACAATAATATTCGCAGGGAAAAAAAATCCTTTGTCCGTACTCGCGTCCCCGGGGCCCGTCGTAATTTGCGGAATTTTTTCGGCAGCATGATCACGGCGCACCCGCCTTGGAGAGATCCGCCTCTTAACGAGCAGCGTACATCGACTCGTGTGCCTCGGCGTCGAAGAAGCGGCTCGCAATTAGTGCTCCGATGCAACTTTGCGATCAGCACTCTTCACGATCTTCGCGGACACGGGGCACGCCGATAAAATTCTCAATAATACGATTCTGACTGTCAGCTGATAGTCGGACCGTCGACATGGGCGGTCGAATCCAGTCGTCGTTGCGATCGGCAGAAAACTCGTGTTTATTTGTGCGAGAAGGGAGATACCGATATGCGACTGATAAGCCGGTCGAGTTAATAAATATATCAACCTTTTACCGTCGATTCATCCTGCTTTCGCTTTTTTGCAGTTTATTATCGTTCATGAACGATGAAAATGAATATGCGAGAGATATAGTAAGTGAGCAAATGAACGAATGATTGAGTAAGTTCGTTCGAAATCTTGGAATACACCTGCCTGAATAACAATGTTAACGATGGGACAGAATTATGTTTATCTTTTTGTGATCGTTATTGCGTGTGTGTTTCAGAAGCCAAGATCTCTCGCGAATGATAAGTTGTAATCAGATTTCGCCGACATTGAAATATTGGTAAATCTTTTAACGTATTCAATAACATGATCATGAGATATCACGTCATCAGTCCTCGCAATAACGAACATTCTCTTTATGATACTGATTTGTGCTGGAAGACGGAATACTTAAGCTATATGATGGCAATTACTACACCTTTAATATAATAATAATAATAATAATAATAATAATAATAAAAAAATAATAATAATATAATGAACATATAATTATATTGTATATAACACACAATTATATGTAATTATATATAATTATAGTCTATAATTATATATATCACATATCTATTAACACGGGATGTGGAATGGAACTATATTCTGCTTTAAATTAAAAATTTCTTTTATAATTGATATAATTATATATTGATAATTCTAAAAATTGTCTGTTTGTTATTTTTTTTGTTTGCCAGCTGGTTAGGATGTAAACAACGTATTAGCGAAGAATTATCTCTCCAAAGGATCGAGAGAAATTAAATTCGTAGGAATGCACAGAATGCTATTTCCTGTAAAAGCCAAATTTGCTTTTCATCTCGATACACACGCAAGACATGCAATTAGACTGGCTCAGTCAAATGGAGTTTCGTAAACGGCTTTCAACGGTCTATTCTTGTATGTGTGTGTGTCCATATATGCGTGGCTGAGAGCAGTTTAAAAGCGTTCAGGAGCGTCAGGAAACGTTTTCTGGTAGAAAACAGCACTTCCTCCCGAAATAATCGTTATTATTTAATGACATATTAAATAACAATTTTAGCTGATGCGTACTGAAATTAGGCCAATTCATGCTTTAATTAATTCGCCATTTAGACAACCGATTGCTCCACCTAATTGCAAAAGCAGATCGAATATTTGATGAATATTTGATCGTTTAATTGCCATGTAAGATCCACTTATCTCAAATAACTCGATCGAATTAAATGTGCACAGGAGGAGTGGTTCCATGTGACGTAAATGATGAATTTTTAATGGACAAATGCACAATTATTATAAGGGGTTAAAAAAATATAATGATCGTAATAACTTTTCTCATTAGACATGATTTAAATAATATTTTATGATGATTTTATTACGCGAGATATTAAAGTTAAGTTATTTACAATAATTGCGATTTTTTTTATTTTGCTATATTTACTGTCATAAAGATAGAAATAAAATTTTTTTAATATTATTTTGATTACTGTATTCGATCACATACTCAATCTTGTTTTTGTGTTTTTTGCGAATATTTGAACAGATCCAAAGATTCGAAAGATGTGTGAAGAGATTACTTCGTGGTTTATTGAAGAATATATTTGCATAAAATGTACTCTCATAAGATGCGCCGGTGGTCTACTGAAATCCGTTTCGGTGATTAAAATTTAATAGAGCGAAAACAACGTACAAACCTGCTGCGTTTTCAGGAGGGGTGTGCCCGCGTATATCGGATTTAGGCCAATCCAAATTTTAATCAACTCGCCACCCAGGCCGTGCTACGTACAGCTTTCAGAAGCTAGTTGTAACGATCGAGCAGGCATACGTTCATTTCATTTGTGCCAATTATCTCCGTAAAGTTAATTGCTTTGGCGTTTATAACAACGTTGCGAACATACGATAATCAAAATTCGAATATGATACGTAATTGATATCATATTAATTATAAACTTACTGTATGTCCAAAGAAGGAAAGGTTACGATTAATACTTATTTCGACATCACGTTTAAAGATTCGGTTTAAAGATCTCTTAACAATGATTTTTCTTATAAAATTGTAATTATTTTTAGAATCCTAGAATTTTTGGGATCATTTTTAGACCTATGTAATTCCATATTCGCTGACGTTCGCAGCCACCCATTGACCATAGATAGGTCGGTTTTGCGAAAGTTGAAACATATGTTTCAGGTCGGTTGGCACGTGCTGGTGGTCCGGCTTGACCGTAAAACGTCGTGACTTGGTAAAAGTTGAACGCCGACAAAGGGCGCTTTCGGCTGTATTGTGGAGAATCCAAGTCCATGGAAACCAGAGGCATTGTCAGGCCTGTTTTTCGTTCGACTCGCCCGTCTCGGATTTATCCTCAGAAATGGGAGAAAAAACGATGCAGTAGTTTGCAGAATACTATATATCTAGTCTTAAAGTAAAATCTCGTTTGTCGTTTAACGTTTGTCAAGCAACGGTTTTGCCATATTTTGGCGTGTTCCGAAGAATATTTTAAATATTTGTATTTTATGAAAATTATTAAAAAAATGTTTTTGAGACATTAAACATTTATTTTAATCTTACAATAGTATGTATAACGTGACGTTATGTACATAAATTTAATAACGTATTTAATCATGTTGTATGAACATGGTTTTTTCACATATTATTCTAAAAAAACTTCTCATTTCTGTGAATACCAACATTCTCTTAGAGCGATTAAACTGTTATTTTAGTATGCCGAGGGATTCTCTCTCACGAGGGAATCGATCTCGTGCTTGCCCTCGATCCAACTCAACGCGACGCGCGCCCTGGAAGCGTGCCCGTCTTGGGAGGTCGCGAGCACATTTCGGTGGGGATACGCTCGCTCTCCTAAATATGTTATTAGTTCGGTCGTATAACTGCTTCATTTTGAGTGCATGGCCCGAAGGCGATCATCTGCCTGCGCGAGCGGACGCTCTCTTCGCCAGGAAGAAGAAAAGGGAGCAAAGATGAGATAGAGAGTACGCGCAACATTGAATAGACACACCAAGTTCAAAGGAGAGAGAGTAGTCCTCGCCCTCCCAGAAGTTCTACCAGGGAGGCCTAGATTGTTTAATCGTCCCCCCCTAATCAATGCCATGCCACCCTGTAATTTCGCCAAATTGCGGGAGAGACCGTCCTGCGGGACATTCGGGCTGTCCAGCGGCGGGAATAGGCAGTAGTGTGAGAGAAGATAGGTCTTAATTTAGGGCGTTATAAAGCGAGAGCGCGTCTCTGCGTGCAGCCGACGTTATTACATCATTTTTGGCGGAGGTAACATTATGGTCACGGTTTTGTTTTGAATCTTGCAGAGTTCGCGAACCGTGGGAAACGGAGATTTAAGTGTATATTAAGTATTAAGTGTAATGGTTTAAAAAAATCCGTGTATGTGTATGTGACATCAGTATATTTTTATTACGGATTTGGTGATCTGTGATTTTATAGTGCACGTTTATTTAAATTATTATTTAGTTGTCTCTGAATTGAGGAATAAATTTCTTGACACTATTCTTCTGCAACACTATTCTACTTGTCGAATTAATGAAAAAGATAAAAATATATAAAAACTAACTAAACTGGCACACAAAGTACATAAAACATCGCATAGCTAGCGTAAGATGGTCTGGATATATTATGTATAAATCAATATGACGATTTTGCTGCTGGATGCTCATTGATTTAGACAGTCTTATGCTTATAACTATGTGCGATGCTTATGCATTTTGTGTCGGCATATAGTTGTAAGTTTCTTATTAATTTTCTGTATTTAACAATCAACTTATAACAATTTAATAGTTTCGCCATGATCGAAATTTTTTTTACGGCTTCTAGATGTTTGTCGGAGAACAAAGGCAATTGAGGCCTATTAGGTACAATTTGACCTTCTCGAAGTGATGCATCGTTAATCTGTGGTAACGGCGCGGCGGTGTAATGACTCAATTTTTCAAATAAGCAAGCCAGGAATGAGGAGCATCATAACATTAAAGGCGATTATCGCTTATTTAATATTTTGACGATGCAAATTTTCTATTATAGAGTATTTTTCGTGTTGGCGATAAGAAAGTCGGACTCGCTCGCTCTTCTTTTCTCTTAGCAATCATGACTGGTTGAGCATGCAATTATTTTCTTACGTGTTATAAAATAATTACGAGAAAAAGTAATTGCATTTTTTATGTTATTTGGAATGTCGCTTTGTATGTAATCAAAATAATGCAAAGTTATTTTGATTACAAATGCAGACAAGCTGATAATCGTTTCATCCCCTTTTTGCTTTTATCTGAATGAAAAAAATGGGCCACGGATCACGAAAAAACATCATTTGCGTGCCGTTCTCCGTTATTTCAGGATTGCGCTTTAACGGACGACGATTCTTTCATAATGTTGCGTGCGAGCTGGGCGTAAGTAATTAGCTGGATCGAGTTAATTGATGCGAATAAAATTATAGAGCAATTGATCCCACGGGAGGATCGTCATGGTAGTGGCTCCTGGAAGCCGCGAGATGCGCTCTGGGTGGCGGACCGATTAAAATTTGAATTGGCCTAATTCAAGGTACAGGTGCAGACACACCCCTGCGCTTTAGCCTTGCGAGAGTGGGCATTAAAGCTTGGGTGGCATCGATGGGGAGATCTCGCTCTCGCGCCAGGAATACAGGAATGATTCGCGAATCATTTCACTGAAGCAAGAAGCCAAACACTTCTTAATTGCAAATGTGATGAGGTTTACGATTATAATCGCCTATATTTAGTCTATGCTATATGTAAATTATTGTTTAAACTTAATACATTTACTTATTTTTCAAGAAAAAAAATGGTACAAGTTTCTTCTTTTATTACTTTTATATAAAAAATATATCGTCAAAATTTTAAATTATATTTTTTATAAAAACGTAAATCGTCAAAAGCATTTACAGGATTGTGCATTATAATTTTCATACTTGAGTAATGATTCCGAGTATTCTGGTGGTTTATGTTGTACGGGATGCCGTGGATGCTCATGTTGCGAGACTGCCCGCATGATTCTTTTTCAACTTAATCGTTCCGCTAATGACACGCACACTGCTCGTTAACGTCCTAATTCGCGGCACAATGTCTGTCTTCCTAGAAAGGCTACCGATGAGACCACCCCTGACAATTCTTTTACTCGAGAATATTAAAAATTCAGTTCTAGTTATTGAATCGAAATATTAATTTAATTTTACGCAGCTTATCTCTTTTTATGCGCGATCAATCTTGGCTTGGCGAGGTTCTTTGATCAATAAGTCGTCGCATAATTATCATAATACACATTCAGTGATATGCATCACGTCATGTGTATAATATTATCGTTTGTAGTGCATCCAAATTTTAGTTTAATCTCAAATCACTACATTCTTAAAAAACACTTAAATCCAGATTTATATCGTGACATCAAGTTTGCGTAAGATGGGCGATCGAATGGGAGATATATTTACTGTAATTAGGATTCGTGTCCCCATTAGCATAATAACTCTTTTTATACGAGTATGCTCGCGCTCTTGTCGGCTAAACCTCCAGTCGTCTCTCTTCTTAGTTTCAACGCGCTATGCTCGTCTTGTCTCGAAGAAATCCAGAGCAGTTTCCGAGCGCTGAAGGCAAGGGGAGGTGTCGAATAAATTGAGGTCGCGTGGGGCGGACGTCTGCCAGAATGGAAGACCACACGGGCGCGATTCTTGCTACCCCCGGGCCGTAAGATCCGAGAAACTTCGTGGTTCCTGTCGGAGGTTCGGGGGTGGGCAGAAGAGTTGTAAAGAGGGCGGCGTCGTCTTTATGTCGGTGCCGTTTCCGTTTCGGCTTTTCCAGATCTTTTTCTTTATTTTATTTGCCATCTACAAAAAAGGTTGCACTGGTGTCTGACTTTACAAAATTAAAAAAAATAATTGAAGTTCTTTTTATGCATTTTTGGGATTTAAAAAAATTTTTATTTATGATAAAATACACTGAAGTTATTTAGACGTATAGCAGAAATACTTAATGATAGTAATTACAAAGTTAATGTCTTGTTACAAACTTTATCTCCGGTAAAGAAGAAGATCGTACTGATTGATGTGCCCGCTAGGTTTCCGGCTAAAACTGTGAGATCATCGAGCTGGAAGAGTTATAAAGAGAACGTCGACAGTACTTAAAATACCACAATTGGGATTTTTCCATATAGTTGAAATTTCGACCGTTGAGAAGACGGAGAAAAAACCGGAAGAACCCTAGTCCCAGGTACGGCATGTTTCGCAGAAAGCGAATGGGCAGTACATCGCAGGTCGAAAGAGATTTTTTCAAAAATTGTATCTAAAGAACTCTCTTGCCTTGTGGAATATAATACCTTACGGGGATAGCTTTACCTAAGCGCGGTCGGTTAGAAATGCACAAGCTGCGACTCATCACATTGTCGAGTGTTAAGATATTCGTCTAACTCTTTCAACTAGGATGCATGCGTGCAAGAGATGACGAGTCGTGGAAACGTATCTAATTATCTTTGAAGATAATGTTGTTTGCGAGATGTATGATGAACGTGGCACCTCGCATATTTTACCGCGTGCCGTTTCCAGTAGAATGTACGTTCTTATTGCCTACGTGCCTTGGAAGATATCCAGCGACTCCTCTCTCTTTCCCTCTCGAGATTTTACACCGCGCTTCTTTTGTGGGGAAGAATCTCATTAGAAAGCATTGTTAAGCAAAACTTATTTTGTCTTCAAGGTTTCTTTTACGTTACGTTAATTTCTAACGTATTAAAATGAGATGCTGCGTTACCTCTTGTATAAGTAATGTTTCTCTCATATTAGCTTAATAGCTTTACCTATTAGCTTTAGAGTGTAAAAATATCTGTGCATATGCGCTGTGTCATAAAGGACTGTTGAAAACGCATATCCGATGCGAAACATTTGTTCTATGTTAGTTGGATTTAAGAAAATAAACATATTTTAACTACCGCATGGTTCAGTCGTTCGCGAGATGTCGTAGATGTCATCAACCAAGCCGTTAACATGGGCGGAAATAATATTAGCTAATAATATTAACTTTAAGCTTTATCTAAAGCTAATTTTTTTCACTTATCATGTTATTCGCATTTTTTTTTTATTAATTTCAATATATTATTATTTCGATATATTGGAGAATAGTTGAATAGTTGACATTTATTTAATTTATTATTTATATAAACTATTTGAACAAATATCATTAATGAGGTAATATTTTTCTTACTTTTTCAATAAGTTTCTTTCTGTTCTAATTTAGGTGAGTTATTAGCGTTTCAGAATGATTGTGTCCGAAAGTTTTTCGATTCTCAATTATATCTGAAATGAATTAATTTAATACAAGAATATATAATGTATTATTTGAAATATTCAACTTTGACCATTCTTGGCTTTCTTTATCGTATTTGATATATCATTAAGGAATTAAGAAATAAATCCATGTGAAATTACCTACTTCTTTTCCTTTAATATATATTCTGAATAGATAGCTCCTCCATGTAATAATTTAAAAAAAGATCCTAAATCTTGACGATCCGCTCATTCATTGTGTGTGCAAATCATTCGTGGTCCCCTAATATATAATTACCGAGGAAGGGCACGTGTACCCTGGAGACAGTTTCTGCCTCCGTAGCGGGACAAATTGGCGGTCGAGAGTAAGTCATTAGTCGAGGTAAGATGCGGATTTTGGTCGGACAGGACCTTGGACAGGATATTTATCGAAATCATCACAAAACGTTGGTGGTCTCAAAAGACACGTTATTATTAGAACATCATTAGACAACATGTCAATCAATTCTGAAGCAATCGAAGTCGTGCCCGGGAGGATCTTCTTTACAGTACGTGAACACGCAGTGTATTCATGCGTGTATGTTCGCGAATGCTGACCTCGCCTAAAATATGTTATCAACTCGAGTGTCAGCCGATCAATGCTTAAGGCATTTAAATGCTACGCAAGATATTTGACAGAGACGGCCATCGAGATGGCTTTCGATTCTTTTCGACGGCGATTGCCTGTACGTAACTCACTATCACAATGCTTGTAATGGGGTCCAACATTTCTTTTTCTGATACTGCATATTGATATTTGATATTTTTTCATGTACTCAATGTGCAATCAGGACTGCGAGATTTCTTTTTTTTTCTTTTTTAAATTGACTTTTGTTTTCGTTGGTGCACTGGCCTCTGATACTGCAGTGGTTGCACACTGCGGCGAAGAAGGCACGCAATAAGACACGCGCAAGCAAGCCGACTATCATACAACGTTATCCTCTTGTCGATACACCTGCCGTTTACCAGCGCGCGCACGCCTCCGCTGCGCCAGTCGTCATACGAAAAAGGAGCACCGCGACTTGGCATCGCAAGAGGGGATCGGGGAATTTCGATCCGTGGGTATGATAAAAGAGCGAGGCACGAACTGTTCGATAGACATCTCCTCATGGAGGGGTCCCCATGCTTGATATAATAAGGCGTGGGCCCGCGCGGGACAAGTTCGAAGGCATTGAGCGTCAATCAGGGAAAGTGATTTGTAAAGGGACGAGCGCGCGCATATGATATCGAGCATGCGTGTGCGACGCAATGCGGTATTTCTTCGGCTTCGATTACGGCATGTGTATGCCTGCTTTAAATTATAAAACCAATTTCCGCCCTGGGAATCGAGGTCGGGAAGGTCGTGGTGCATAATAACGAAGCAGCGAGCGGATGCAAGTGCGCTCCGGCTTTCTTCTGTCGCTGAGGATGTGCCCTGGCTATTAAAGGACCTTGCATGCAAATAAAGGGTATCCCTTTCCATCGCGAGGATTTTCAGTGGCGACAGCGAGATCCGCCGCGTACCTGCTCCTTCGGTGGCACAGAAGGGTCATAATTTCGGGAACGGTAAATTCAAGAGGAACATGGGTAACTTAATATACATAGGAAAATACAGAGAAATATATTTCTTTTATTTTTAAAAGTGATCCTTTTGAAGATTATTGATATCGATTTCAGAAAATATACTTTTATTGTATTAATTTGTATTCAATATACATTTTCTTGTTGTGCTTCAATATATTAGTAGAAAAAAAGATATTTCTTATTAAAACAATAAGTCAATTAACATTACTAATATAATACTATTCAAACAATAAAAATAATACGCTTCCTTTTTATATCTACTGGAAATTAAAACTTTGTCCAATGAACTATTAAATTATAGTATGTCACGATACTATTTCACCACGACTCACATATAGTAGATAAAAATGTTAAAATATTTGTCTTAAAATCGCAAATACGCGGTCTATGCGCCTTAACGAAGGTCTTGCCGCTAACGATGATAATTAGAATAGCGTTCTGTGAACCGGATAGAGTTTATGTCGGCTCGTTAATTACGATTTTTAATGTCGCAGACACCGAGAAAACCGTGGATCGGTAGAACTTTCGGAATGACGCCCTTAATGCCAACATTCTGCGCTTAATTAACGTTGTCACGGAAGAGCTTACTGTACGCTGCATTCCACTGTTTCATGTCGACATGTTTTTTTTATTACACTCGTGCGCGATCCGGATTGACGTCTTTACCTCGTTTGTAGCGAAGATTTTTGATTGTCAAACGACGTGATTTCCTTCATAATTTTTTAAAGCTGAAATTCTTGTCTCAAATACCGTGAAAAATGTGTTATTATTATTATAGATTACGTATAGTCAAAATTTTCTTTTGCACTCTCTAAATCAAAATCAATGGATAGTCACTAATTACCCAGTGGCATTGATAATCAGTGAAGTTCAACTAAAAAAGGAAGGACGTTTGAGCATTGCATAACTAAAATGATATTTGCACGTTAATTTCAATTTTTTAATACCATATTTATTGAATTTAAGCATTAAAAACAAATTAGATCACATAAGAAAGATTAGGGAATCTCACATTTAATTCACTGATTACCAGTAGCATACTTGGTACTGACATCAGTGATTATTCATTAATTCTGATTTAGAAAGAAGAATATATTTTTGTAAAATTATTGAAAATTAATTAATTAATAATGGCTAGTGAATCTCAAGAGAGAGAAGCGTGTGCCGGAGTATAAGATTACAACTACACAATCACACACAAGAATTCGAATGTTAATACTTGTCGGTGCCAGGATATAAGATATCAGACAGATCGCGACTACGTTGTTCCGAGAAAGGTGTAGGGCGTATTAAATTAACGCTCGTTCAAATTTACACATCCAAACACAAGGTGCGTATCCGAGATTAATGGGGCCGAACCATCATGATAAAACGAATAGGAGTCGCATTCGAATCGGCAGTATGAAAGAAGAACGGTATGCAGTCCGTCGTAGAGATAAACGCATGGGAGAAGAAATAAACGGAAGAAAAAGCCCACGTAAGATGATATCGTGGTAACGTCTTGATTTAACGAGTCGCAGATACAAGATCGCAATCAGTGCACAGAGAGTTTGCACCTGGGGCCGGCGGCATCGATCGGGATCGTTTATTGCTGTGTGTCATGCGTGTTCTCGTCTTTATGATCATTTTTAACAGCCCTCGCTACTCTTGCACAGTGATCATCAACTTTTTCGCGAACGAAATTCTGATCCCACGCACCTGTTCATCGAACTTGTGTAACATGAACTGCCTATCAGAAAGATGTTAAAGATAAATAATATCTGAATTTGATATTGAAAATAATTGAAATGGCGCATTTAAACTTTTTGTTAAATATTTAAATTAACAATTTTTAGTCTTTTATTTTTATGAAAGTCCCATGTTTAAAACAGAATTTCTTCTTTATAACAAGAACGTTATACTGATTTGCATAAGTCTTACTGTTGACAAACACTGACTTACAATTAAAGAGTCAGTCGATTGTACTATTATTAGCATCAATTTTTGCGTTTACATAATATTAAGAGAATATACGGTAGAAGACAGTTATTAATTACGGTAAATATATTAGGAGAAACAATAATTCCTTTCCATATGTAGTCTGAAGCAAAACACAGAATAATAATATTGGATCACTTATTAATTACAACAAATTTAAAAAAAATTCAAAATGTATAATGATTATATCGATTTTTTGCTCTTTGAAAAAAATACGATTTAATTGCTTGATCATTGTGTTTCATATATTCGATGTATTTGTTTAATTTTTACAGGACAGGAAAGCTATTATAGTAGCACTGAAATAGTTACATTTTGACAGTTACATTTTGACAGTTACATTTTTGAGGCGAAGAATACAGTGAAAAATAATAAATTATGACAAATTTTATTGAAGAAAAAGCTGTAAAATTTAAAAAAGACAGATCTCTGCCATCTAAAAGTTAATATTCCTCATTTTTATTCCTTATTTAACATTTTTATATTTATTTAATGTTCCTTTTTTTCAAACGCAATTTTCCTCGATAAATGCTTCATTCTAAAAGGAGAAAGAAATTGAAATTAATGAGATACCAGAATGTAAAATCTATAATAGTTCTAATATGTGTAAAATATTCTTTTCCCTAAACGCAATAAAAATATAATAACCTGTTCCTTGATTCTAACATCGATTATGAATAACCCTTTTTATTGCCTGTAAATAGAACGATAAAGAAATAATTGTCGTTTATCATTTCATTAAGCTAATGAATATAAGCTGCAGTCTAGCTATTTCAAAGTATTAGAGGAGGTCTTTGAGAACGAAGAAAAAAAAAGAACGCGTACTAATCGCACCAGAGGCTGAATAGCGCTTCAATTTGAACATTTGCAGCGCAACGCCCCTTTGCCGTCGCGCCTCGCGCGAAACGAGGAAGAGATTAACTGCGACGTCTCATGCGAGCTCTTGCGAGCTATTCGCTGACGTCTCGTATGCTCTGGAAACGAGGTTCCGGTCTACGGTTGGTACGGCCTCTTCGCGCGGAATGACTCGGTGTGCGCAATGCCGCGTGCGGCAGCTATTAAATGCCGGAGTGCTCATAAATATAAATCATACGGGATTGTCTTGTTGCTCGTCGATGTTCCTGGCGGCCGCGACCCTGGGAAACAGCTGTCCGCCCAACGGCTGGCCCTTACAATACCGCCAAATTTGGTCTCGCGAACGTTGCTCGTGGACCGCAGATCGCTTATTCGAGTTTGGGACGTGTCCTGCAGGTCTGAAAAGGCCCGTCTTCCTCGCCGTCCTCTTCCCTTGTTCGCGAACGGCTCCAGAGACATTTCGGTAAGAGACGTTTCTTGTCGAGGATTCCAGCGAAGCTCGCCCGAGAAGATACAGATACCTTGCAAGCGCGGCTGATACTTGGATTAATGCACGTTACACATGCTCGAGTGACTCGAATAAAAATTTAATGTTCTGAGAATTTTATTTCACGATCGATACACATTCTTGAGATGCCTGAATTTTCGATGAAGTTCTCGAAAGTTTTTAAACTCTCGCAATAAAGTACAGAAAATTTAAAACCATTATATGTATATGTACATGTTTGAAACATAAAAATCTTCCGAAAAAATATAAATAGTCAATGAGCTGTAATAGATATTGTGACATTACGATAGCAAAGTTTATGCTGAACACGACTACGAAGATTACCGCAATACGTATCACATTGCCAATTCAATATACCGTAAATTGATGCGCGTAGCCGTAAAATTCTAATCAGTCGAGCAGTGCCGTAATTCGTCTTGCATGGCAACGGAATGCCGGAATATTCGATTTATTTCTAATCGTAGTGTTTGAAGCTGCTGTGAATGTTCTGTATGCTGATCAACATCGTTGAATGAAATATCAATGAAAGCCCGAATCATCCAACGAGATTTTTTTATTATAATTTATTTTATTTATATAATCCTATTTTATTTATACTATATCAAGTGTACGACGCTACCAAGTCGTACTATCTTTCGCAGATTCCTCTTGACGTATTGCAAATCGGAGTCAAGATAAATATAAGCGATTGAGCCATCGCCAGTAGCGATAATCGCCTCTCCGCAGTCTCCTACTGGTCTAATCGTTGAATCGTATAAAAGTCCACGATAATCGACTCACCAGACACGAACGAATTTATCGCGAAGATTTTGACAACGGCCTTTCATATCTACCGTCAGTGATCGCAAAGCGAAATCGCGCGACGTAACATATTAGCCGTTCGCGTATGTGTCAGATTGTCGCGTATAAATATTCATGACGCGTCGCCGCGATAAAAATCATCACGGTCTTCTCTCGCTCAGGCACAAAAGATTCTTTTTTATTCTTTCGATAATTTCGAGTTGCCTACTTGATCGCCGGGTCTCGCGCGAGATCCTTCTTTCGAAGCCGCTTAATTACTTCTCGAAGGAGTCGATTGACTCTTATTCCATCGATAGATCGCCATCGATTGGCATAGCGCGGTTCAATCAATGGATTGGACACGCTGGGCTACTATTAATGAGCAAACAGATGAAACGACGGTAGATAGCCGTATTTTAATTAACTTTTTATCGGCGCACACATTGACGCTCCGGAATTAATATCAAACATAAGAGAGTTCATTTTTTTATGCCGTCTCTCTTGATATTCAAGTTACGATTGTTGGTCGAGACTATGTACACACGTGACATTTAAATGCACATGTCCAAGATATTTATGAAGAGATACATCACAAATATTTAATTCGACAGATTCGTTTAATTAGATAATTTTATGAGATATTCAATTATCAGATGAGTATCGATGTTGACTTGCGCGAAAATTTGAAAATTGAAATTATCAAATTTATAAATTAATATTTCGTTGAAATATTTTGCTTATACAGTAATTATAAAGAAATATAAAATATCTGTAATTATTTATGTTATTTTTGCCCTTATTTTACGCGCTATTATATTATAGCCAGGAGAGTCCTTTTTGCGAATCTCCAGGCATTCTAAGCATTCTAAAAATATTCGAGGCAATTACGTCGGGCCTATCAACTGCCATAAAACTGTCTCGTGGTATTTCAATGCCAATTTTTCGGTGGCTCGGGTCCTCGCCGAGGATAATCACCGGGTTGCGCACAGTAGGCAACTGCTCCTCGTGCAACGAAAGTGCAGCGAGGGTCTTAATCTAGACCAATTTAACATTTCAGACGCTCTCTTCTTAGCTGCTGCTTTATTTGCTATAGCCTGATTATACGTCTCCGTTGATTGGCGTTTCGCCACGGCGCACCATTGCGAATTTTTATTAGCCTACCGGCGCGGCGTGAACAATGGAGCAATCTCGCGGCGTGCGTAGTGCGCGATTTCTAGCGATTTTTATCAAGATTTCCGAGATAGTTCGATTAGATGCAGTCGGAGCGGACGGGGACCAACTTTTAATTTGTTCGAAGATGTTCCTCGAAGCGGTAACGTCTGGGCGCGGGAGGGCTAATGAACGGGTCAATTAGTAGCAACGAAAACCTCCGTGGAATTTATAAGCACGGACAAGGGCGACTTCAGGACATACAAAATTATACCCTTTCCGCAGCTGCTCAGGATTCCCTTTCCTTCTCTGAGTGTACAATTCAAATCTTTGGTCACCATTCCTAATTAGTATACGCCTCCTTTCGCGTATACATAGGACGCTTCGTAAATATCACGAATAATGCTCGGTAGTTTCCCGAACGACGGTTTAAAAACTTGTTTGTATGATATTTTTTTTTATTCAATTCTACATTAGGCGCGTGAGATATGTAAATCATACGCAAACATCGTGTTCGATCATCGACTAATATTTACTGGATGAAATTTTTGTTATTCAAATTATAAACAATACGGATCCCCGTATTTCTTGACGCGCATGTTTCTGGTGTATTTCGAATACAGGCGGTGTACGTACTTATGCGTGAATGCATTTCTGCACGCTAACTTATACATTCGCAGAGGTGTCCGTGAGACGCGGTCGAAGAGTCAGCGTCGGGTATGAGGGTACATAATAACTTATTCCGAGCCTTATTATTACGAACGACTGCGGTGGGCCCTGGGCCAGTAGCGGTCAAGTACGCGTGGGTATCCAACGGCGGAGGAGACGTTATTACGTCGTCACCGGTACTCTGCTTCCCAATGAGCGACGGAATGACGGTGTGTGATGACAAAACTTTTCTTCGCTAATCATTGTTACTTGGTTTTTTGATTTTTTTAGCGATTTGTTGTTTATTCCTCATCCCTTTTTGAAAAAATAGTTTATTATAACGAAGTTCTAGTGAGAAAGCGAAATTTCTATCGATTACTGACATTAGTAATGTGGCGTTTTTTTACTGGAAAAACTAGTGCAACACTGGTGCACACTGAATGCAAATCGATTCACGTATTTTTAATGTTAATAAATAATTTAACTCTCTTAATTACATATTCTTTATTGTCACGATAACCTCATAACCTGAAAAGTATTAAATTATTTATCAACACCAAAAATATGTAAATTGATTTGCATATCAATTGTATCAGTGTCACATTAGTTTTCCCAGTGGAAAACTCTACATAATGACCGTTTCTAGATGTGTAGATTCATTTTAATCTCGGGTCAACTGACCCTTCATCTTCTTCTAAAAATTAGAAAAAGATGAAGATTAAGTTGAACCGGGATTTAATCTACATTGTTAGAAACGAGGATTAATCTGACTTTGTCAAAGGATCGATGAATATTTCTTTGTGGAAATTTCATTTGCAAGAAATTTCCCATGATGCGTCGCTTTTCTACCAGACGATATGAAGTCAAACTATGTAGGCGAGCTCGTAGCTCGAAGAGGGAGCATTGCAGAACTATTTATACGAATTCGTCATAGGGAGCATTTAAGAAGGTAACGCATCGACCTCCCCGTCACGCCTCAGAACAGCTTTCACCCTGAGGAGAGCGACGATTCTCGGTTATTATTGGCGCCAAAAGGCACCCACGCACGTGCGTAAGTGCAAGCGGCACGCGATGTTTGGCAGCGGTAGTCGAGTCTAATTCGTTTTTCCTCTTAACCTCGTGCTTGCGAACGTGCGACTTGGCGTGCATCCAAGATGAATGAATTATGACGCAGCGGCAGGAGATCTCGTTTTCCGAAGCGCATCTCTATCGCGATAATCATAATTTTAAATCGTGCTTGCTGGAGAAGTTCTAGCAAGCAGAAATCCGGCAGAAATAATTTGTGCGGAAAATTTCTTGGCATTACGCCGAGTTAACAAGTGCAGAAAGTAACGTGACGTTTACTCGTCTTATCAATAGACTTTTTATCCTTATTATTAAAATAGTTGCATTTTTTTGTAAATTAAGGAGGTTCTTTAATTTAAAAAAGTAAAGGAGAGTCGCGTAACTTTTGTTATCTTAATACGAGAGCACAAAGGATGCAAAATGTCATCTTCTAAAAAATAAATAATGATTAAAATTCTTTAGTATAAGAATTTAAGCTATTTTAGAAAATTATTTAAAGAAAACTATATTATCAAAAAATTTGAAAAAATTTATAAATTTATAAACTCACATATTACAAACTTATTTTCAGTGTTCGCTCAAATCCTTATACTATTATATACGAAAAGGCTGGAGAACCTGAAACAATAAAACAGTTATGACGTAGTAGTTATGACGTAAAGCGCGATGCGCCTTGAGATTTTCCTACGACAGTGGCGAGCTCATCCTCCATCAACGTTTTCATCTTCTGGCCGCTCATTGTCCGCTGCAGCTCTCTCCTGCACACGTGGGCACACGCAACCGACTCGTGCCCTCGTGTGCGTGCTCCGTGCACGCGCGTGAGAACGTTCGGTTGTCTGAGTATGCGAGCGGACGTCAGTCGGGACTCGGGACGAGTCTCTCGTGAGAGCGCATGAGGGTCCGAGGAGAAAAGAGCCGCCGGCGAAGAAGAGGAGGGAGCGTGTGCTGCCGGAGGTGGTGGTGAACACTGAACGTGGAGGTGGAGGAAGAAGCTGGCCCTCTTGGGAGCGACTCGTGAGAGCGCTCGTCGAGCGGGAGAGAGAGAAGTCGAGAACCCGCTTGGAGTCCCACGCGACGGCTCGTGGCTCCTCGTGGCCGACGCGCGTCGCGTCGCCCCTGCGTCGCCCTCTTCGTTCGGTCGCGAAGAGGCGGGAGTCGGTATAGGAGACGAAGAGAGTGGGTTCCTGACTTTAAGGTCGCCGCGAATGTCCGCGCGCCGCGGTACGGCACGACCTCGCCGAGCATTTAAATGGAAACGTAAGGTAAACGCGCCAATTAAGGCTGCAATTGACGAAGCTTTGTGCGTCTGTATTACAAGTTGGAGGGAATCGACATAAATATGTTTTATGCTCGAGCTGCCACTGGATATAGACGGGTAATCTGAGAGATTTAATACGCCGCTTTATTTTTAGTTACAAACATAAGAGAAAAATCTCTACACTGTGGAAATTGAGATCTTGTCTCAAAATTGTTCACTCAACTGAACTCAATACGATTCACGAATGAAGATTTTCTAATTTATTTGCTATAAAGAAGGAAATTCTTTTGGACATGATACAAACTAATTTGCAATAGCGATTCCTTCCCCGTTACTCTAAATTTTTTGAAGTGAAAATCTCTAAAAGAGTTAATATATTGTCATTATTGAAAGAATAAAAAATTTGTACTATTGAATAAAAGTGACAGATTTTCACTCTTTTAGAATGCGATCACTTCAATGAAAAGAAATTTCACTGCTTTTTTGGAGTGTGAATCTCACTCCAAAAGAGTGAAAATCTGTTACTTTTATTCAAGAGTGAAAATTTTTCACTTTTTTTTTCAATAGTGGCAGTATTTTAACTCTTTTGGAATGAGATTTCATTCTTAAGAAATTTAGAGAGTAAGGGAAAGGCATTGAAAAGTTCTCAATTAGAAAACAATCGTCGAAAATATACTTCAAGTTACTTCTAAGTTATATAACTTAGAATTAACTGTAACGGAGAATAAAAAGCAAGAATTGCAGTCTTGATGCACGCGTCTTGTTCATATGTAAATGAAGACGTAAATTATACATTAAGAATCATTTTCGTCTGACGTGATGACGCGTCAGATGTCGATTCAGCTGAATCAATATACAAGGGAAAACACATTTTCAATTCTGATTCGCGGTAGAGAATCGCGTGGGCATATCTGCGCAGGAAATATTCGCACGAGGAGCCTTGAACGGAAGAACGAACGCGGCCAATGACACAAAGAACGTCGTTTAACTGCTCACATGATTTATTATCGATTTCTCGAAGCGATATTACTCGTCCAGCATATTGTAGATGCTCGAACATGCTTGTCGATCGTTCATTTTCTTGTCTTGAGCAGCGGAACGAAAAATTACTGAACTGGTGACAAAGAAGAGATCTTTTTACATATTAAAATCACATGAATCATATTTAGATATAAAAAATTACAATTTAAAAAATTTGTAATTTTTTAAAATTCAAAAATTATGTTTAAAAAAATTAAAAAATTATATCAAATATTTTTCCGGAAAATTGTCTACATAAAATAATTGATTTTACTTGAAGTATCTAAAAATTTTATTGGATGTAAATTCGAAAATAATTTTGTTAAACCATCAAAATAATAGCATTGTAAATTAAAAAATAATGAGCAATGCTATAAAAAGTTTTAACATTCCAGTAACAGTTTGAGTGTTCCGTATAATTATTTTTATGATTCAACAAAGTTATTTTCAGATGTTTCTAATTTAATGATCTAATGAAAACCTAAATATTTCCATATGAAAAAAAGAATTTTCGCATAATTTTTTTAGATTCGAGAAACCGTAGAAATATCTTCTATGAATCATGATGGGTTTTATCGCGAGTTGGGCAGCAAATATTTTCACTATGACACAGAGTTTTCAATCGATGAAACGTTCGACTTGGTCGCGAAAAAAAAAAGAAAATATCACATCGTGGAGCCAATCACGCGCAAATATTATTTCCAAAGCGAATAAAGAAGCTAGCTGCTCATCCGGCGCCCACTTCGCGGACTGGTCTCGCGTGCACAATGGCTAAACTAATATTGAAATATTGCCAGACGATTGGGCGCAGTGTACATTTTTCAACGTCGAGCGTCGGAGGCGCGCCCGCTAACAAATGCAGTTGATATACGGGCGGGCTTCCATTCAATGCCGATTGTTAATACGAAATCATTTATTTACACGAGCACACCCGATCGTCACATAGCGACGTCGGGCCTTTTAGGCCCACCGATATCTAAACGAATCTATCGCAATCGGGCCGCCGTCTGTAGATTGGACGTTGCGTTCAATGAGTTCTTACCTTTTGAGGTCGTAATGCGATCAAGTGGATAAAATTGTACGTGAAAGGCAGCTGGGCCAAAGACTTCTACCTGATGCAATATTTGCCATAATCTTTTTTTAGATTAACTTGATGTACCATTGCAATCAGTGTCTGACTAATATATTAACATAGTTTTACAAGTTAATATTAATGAATTAATATTCAAATATCTTGATGTTTAATAATACAAGATATAAAAAAAAACTTTTATTTGTTTTAATACTTAATAATTGATATATTGTTCAGAAACAGTGTGAGTTTATGATCCCCTGAAATAATAGTTTAGTGAGTTTATGATCACCTGAAATAATAGCGCGAAAGTAATGTAAGTTCTGTCACAAAACTCACCTGCAAAAAAAGGCGAGTGAATTTCCACTGCCGAGATATTCCATATATGTAACACGTAATTGGTCATATTTTTACGTTTTGACGTCTGGACAGGAAATGCCTCTTGTTTCGCGGGCATCGACCGACTGGATTCGCCTTCATTTAGTCGTTGCGAACGAATGAAGTCTCCTTAAATCGCGCAGCGCGCTTTTGTGTCCAGGAACTCGTCCCGACCAAAATCACATTCAAATCGAGATCAATCTGACGCCGAGTCGCTGACTTTGCTCCATGCATTACATTGAGTTCACCAACATGAGATATGTTTTGTCATGTTCGTGGGTCGTCATCAGGCGTTCTTGTCAATTGGAAGAACTGGACAAACGAGAAAACGTACTACCTGTGTCTTATTTCTTTCGAGTGGAACAAAAGATCTTTCTTTTATTCGCTCTGCCGCAAAACTTTTTGTTGCCCTAATAATCAACGAATTAATCCTTATTAGGCAATGCAGTTCGAAAGTTTGCCATTTTTTTCCATTAATAATACTGTTTTTATTTAGTATCATAATTAAATTTTTATTTATTCAATTTCATGGTCAAAAAATGCTGTGACATTGGCATAAAATGTCTCAATCATGTGCATCAAATAGCATTCAGAGTAAACATTTAATTACAATGCCTATCAGCAAGAAATCAGCATTTACGATATATATGGTTTCATATGTATGATACTCAATCACAGGACACTCCTGAAAAAGAATTACCATTAATGAGATAATTTCGAATTTCCGATACTCTTTGGCGTGTCTCTTGAAACGTTCGCTTGCGAAAGCGAGGCGGCGGCCACTGCAAAATTCCGCTCACGCGTGTCATACTCGCGTATACTTGCATCTCGTATTTTTTACCACTACTCGACAACACGGTCTTACGGTACACCATTTGCGGGAAAAGCCATGCAATTATCTGCCGGCAAATCCGAGCGGCAGCTGTGTACTCCAAGTTTGGTGCCATCGAAGTCCCGCCTTCTCTCTCATACCTCTGATCTGTTGCCTTCTCGGTTTTCTTTCCTCTCTATTGATCGAACCGTCTCACTTTCTTTCGTTACTCTCAAGCGTAGTTTCTCGCTTGGCATTCGTTTAAGGCACTTGATATCTTAATGGTACGTTCATTTAAGTGAAATGTTGTATTAGGTTTTAATTTTTTTCTCATAGAATTTTAATTAATAAAGATTCTCAACTTTGGTAAGTTAAAATAATATCAAGATAGAAGCATTTTTATTATTTTTATTTTATATATATGAGATATATCTAATTATATTAAGAAAGCATTATAATTATATAGTTTACTAAACAGTCTACTACTTTTTAAAAAATTCCAATCGGATATATCAAATGTTCGAGATAACGAACATGTTTGTTAAGAACATGTTTCGAGTATTGAGTTTTATTCGTTAATGAGTCACTGTCTCGATGAAGTCCGTATCTAAAAGAGGCTCAAGACATGTTGAGATAGCTATTGCATCTATATTTGGCGTGTCATGTAATTTCAAAATTGCAAAAGCAAAACGCTCCTGTGACAATCACTAAGAGTTTCACGGCTCGTTATTGCCTATTACTTTGTTAAATGCCAAGACAAGTTTCGTATCACGAGAAGGATGCTTTCACAATCTCGATCTGTTTAAGATTTATGCTACGTCGTAATACAATTTAACATCATTATTGAAATTTATTAAGAAATATAGTAATATACATTAAGCAATTTTACTACCAATTGAATATTAAATATATTCACTGTCTATTTGTTAAATTGTTATCATAGTAATTTAAAAAATACACTCAGAAGAAAGTTTCTTCGATTAAAAAAGAAATTATTTGAATCGAAGAAACTTGAGCATCGTTATATGATTAAAGAAAAGTTTCTTTGATTTACACGTCAAAAAATAAAATTTCTTGAAATTAAGTAATTTTTTTTATTTGAAATTTTTTTATTTTCCTTAAAAAAATATTTTCACTTAATTTAAAAAAAATCAACGAAAAAAATGATTTCTTTAATTTAAATATAATTTAAATATAATTTTGTCTGAGTGTAGTTTTGGCAAAATCTAATTAAGATTTTGATAGAGATTTTATATATATATTTCACATAATACTATCGGTCGATTATGCATGGAGAAATCGGCAAGCGCAATCGTTTCATAATACGCGGGACCATCATGATCGTGTGAATCAGCTTCTGTCGAACACAATAGACATCGCCCAGCATAAGCTGGAATTCAATAAAAAAAAAAAAAAAAAAACAAACGGGTACCCGCAGCTCATTTCGCCCGAGACAGTCGACGACGCCCAGTCTGGGTCGAACTATTTCAGACCAGCTTCTCTCCCGACATTCATCGGCCGCGTAACTGTGCGTCGGACTTTGTACGCGGATAGACAGGTAGATGAAGGGAAACGAGATAAGACTCAGCGCGCGGAAGCAACTTGTAATTATTACTTCGTAATCGAATAAGCGCCAATTCTATCTACATTCCCCTTTTATCATGTATACAATTCTGATATAATAAAACAAGCCCCAAATAATTTTTAGGTGTACTCTGTAATTACTCATTCTTTTTTTTTCTTTTCTCATGCATAAATAATCCCACAAGCAGTCCTCTCTCGCGAAAAGTTCGGAAGTAAGTTCGATCAACGGATTGCTCGAGAAACGAGCGGAGGTGAGAGTGGATCGTTCGAGAGCGAACGTGGGACGCGTGTACATTGATGCTTTCGTTGCGTGGGATCGTCTTCGTGTGTGTGCGTGCGTGCGTGCGTGCGTGCGTGCCTGCGTGGATTGTCGGGGCCAGGTCGTTACCCAGACATGAGGGCTTCGTGTGCGTTCCACTACTACCAGCGACAACACCGTCATCATGATGCGGCTTATCGAGACACGAGGTGTGGGAGTGTCTCCATCTCTATTTCGCATGTTCTTTCGTCCTCCTCTTCCGATTTCTCTCTCATACGACACAAGATACGAGTGCACGCCAACCTCCTTCTCTATCTTTTTCTCTCTTTGCATTTTACCGTTTCTCATCTGCGAACTTCTCTGTCCTTATATCATGATACGTCTCGTCTCTTATTTCACCCGCACCGCCAACTTCTTTCTTTGGCGAGGATTACGTGGATACGATAGAGGCTACTCTCGTCAATGTCGACATGCCACCGCTGTTGGGCCTGTCGATAAATTTAGTTCGCGGATGTCGGACAGGACGTGGAGGCCGCCATACGAACGGATTTTAAATCGAGATGATCTTGATGACGCATTTGAATGTATCCCTACAGAGGTATGATTATTTATTACGCGACGGAGTTATCTGGTCCTGGAATTGATTCTGGGGGCGAATAACGTGGGCAATAAAGTCCCGCATCCGGTGTAAAGGCCCACCAGCCTACTGACATGCTTATATTTCTATCGTATTATATTTAATATACGGATTTATACCGGTTTTCCATTAAAAAAGAAAGAAAAATTTATAAATTATAAATAGATTAAAAGGAATGTAACGAAACCGGTAGAAATGGATAAGAATAATTATGAAAATTGAAATTTAATATTTGTATTATAATTTTAATTTTATAACTGTTTTGTAGACTATAATATAATGATATTTCTCATTGTAAGAATTTATTTCAATACGTAATAGTAACGTTAATACGTGAAATAAGTTTCTTGTTGAAATAATTCAAGGTATATTGTTAAGGTGTATTAGTCTAAAAAAAAAGAGGTTATGAAACGTTACACGCCTTTTCAGGAATACTAGAGGAAATCTAGTTGCGATCTGTTCGTCAATTATCTTCGGTATGCGTCTAAAATGGTCATCTCAGATTGTCGATCGTTAACACCTCCATGCGAGCGAGCGCTGCTTGCAAAGTTTGCTTTTGCTGGACGCAAAAGCAACCAAGAAAGGAATATGAACGAGAAAGATGAAGAAGGAGAGATCAGTATCCCTCCGTGCATACCTACGTGTTATGCACGCATATGCACGTGGCGCGTCCCATAACGCGACTACGTGTGGGCTCGTGAAGTGTGGGTTCGGCCGCCTTAAAGCGCGTGTCATATTTGGCGATACATCGTACGAAACCCTCGTGTGGGTTCGCCCCGTCATCGAACGGATGCTCGTGTTAGGTAAAGAAAATATCTGAGCGTTAACAAATAATCTCAAAGGAAATTTAAAGAATTTTGATGTATGTTATAGAGTATACATTAAAAATATGTAAGTAAATGGCTCTAATAATAAAAGTTTTCTGATTTGAAGATTGCGCATACATGCTGTCTCTAAAATCTTTTTATGTGTGCAATCTAATTCTAAACAGTGAAATCTCTTAGAACTTGACAATTGGGTCACTCTTTTTCAACATTGAATCTCAATTGTCACTCTTTGCCACTCTTTAGAATTCCACTCCAAAGATTTTAAAGAGATAATTCGCTTAATAAAATAGAACTTGTTTCTGCTTATAACGAAAGATCGAGAATGATCATTTTCCTTTAGAAGACGTCTTCGTGCTCACTGAGAGAAGTTTGGTTTCGATGACTCGACACTTGAGGATTCTATGCACCTGTTTAAATGCGGTAGTCCGTGTAGGGACATCGTAGATCGTAATAGGAGAGCGTTGTTTGTACGAGCCCACATTCGTTCTGTTCGTCCGTCACCCACACGCTACGCTGCTGCTTATTAAGGACTGCTATCGCGCGAGAGATATACGACGAAGAAGGAAAGGACACGAAGTCTCCTTAAGCCTACGCTGAGCTCTCGGCCCACTTTAAACCGAAGAAGAACGAGATACAGGGCGGGCGGTAGGCGCTAAGAATGATCGGCCTACGAGCTGTCGTCTAATTAGGCATTGTCGAGATCTCTGTGTTTCTGTCATGATACAAAGATCGCAAAAATCTACTTAAATTGGCAGACATTGATAAAATACGACAATAAATCTATGTCAATGATAGCACCTTATATGAGAGGTCTTATAATGCAATCAGATTATCATTGAAAAAAACAGTCCAGATTGATCGACTCCAGATTGATCAAAATAGATATCAGTATGTGCAACATGGATATATGTTATGATTATACGAAACTAATTATTTCGACAATGCGACATTATATCGACGATTTCTTCAGGTTATTTTTCAAACTAATATGATAATCTTAGTTTCACAATTAGTGTTGTTCAAATATAAATTATTAATGCTATAATGTATCCAACTATAATGTTTAACATCTGGATATATAGTTTAGAAGCAAAAACATAAAGCATGGATTGCGCTGTGTAAACTTGGTATAAAAAAATGAGAGAGATAGGACGCGAAAACCTGATTTCTATATCTTTCTATCAATCACAATATGTTAGAAAGAGGAGATTGGTCGTCTGCATGTTTCCTTTCTCTTATTTTTTGTTGACTACATTTGATATACTATTTAGATACGAATGGCGTAGTCCATCTATGTCTCTATGGGTGGTATTCATAGTTCGTTCTTATTTTAAGACAGTCTATTTTAAGTAATATCTTAAGATGATAATACGGTTCTCTGATTGGTTCATGACATCTCAAGACTGTACTTTAGATGATCTTGAACATAAGATCCGACTATGAATACTGGCCTATGTCTTTGATTTGAAGAAATCGTTGATATAATAGCGCACAGTTCCGACAATTAGTTTCATGACTGTTAATTTTGAACAGACCTGTAACATACATTGTGCGTTATGACACGTGATTCCCGCGAAGGCAGTCAGTCGATAACGATGGATCACGAGAATGTAGATTGCGAAATTCATCCCGCGATCCATCATGTCTCGAATCGTGCTCGAGCACATAACTTTTGCATAGATTAGATCGCAGCCGAGAGACGCGCCGCGCCGATCTAAGTCCGCGATCCGAACTGAGCCGCGTTCTGACGTCGCACAAAGAAGCGGCAGCTGCTTGCCGATCGAGTCAATACTCGATACACAGTGGTCGGTGTTGTTCTCTGACCAGTTTTGGAAGGGTGACGTCCCACCCCTTTGCTGATCGGACCCCCGAAACCGCTCGGCCCCGCGCATTCCTCTTACTTTTTATCGACCGCCCGCCGGTCATATCGCAAAGCATCCACGATCGAACGCCAATCCGAAAGATTCCAACGCTGCGCGCGAGGGCTCGATGCTGGAATCGAATAAAGGCGCTTGTGCGATCGAAGGGTCCTTCGAAAAAAGGGGGGAGATATTAATAAGGTGACACTGTTCCGAGGAGCCTGCTGGCAGGAGGTAGACAGATGTCGCGGCCTCTTTTTTGGGGATTTTGATAGAATCAAATGTATCTTTGTGACATGGAGAATTGCAATATTCTTGTATTTATCAAATATTTGTACAGATTATTTGATATTCGATATAGAAAGTTCTGTCGCATTTTTATAAATGCTTTATTAAGATATTTTAATCCTTGATATATTTACTAAACACTAAAAAATTGTTTCTCGCGTATACAAATAATTAGAATGTATTGGTAAGATTTTTTTAAATCAACTTATTGATATTTATTCAAAGTGAAAACTGGTTTAAACTTGCATTTTTAGATTGTTGTTTTGAAGCCGTGGGATACCGACTCAGGAAAGACAAACCAGGTTTATCCATTTGCGAAACCGCATTTTCATCCGTTTTTTGCAGCCGGATGAATTATCGTGGCTGCGGGAACTTCGAGAGACAGTGACCCACGATTCCTCTTCTAACCAGACTCCATTATTCTTCTCGTACCCTCTTGACATCATGGTCACATAAATTTCCGACTTAGGATTAAATCCTATGGTTAGTTTATAATATATGAAACACATTTTAAACAATTTTTATTGTTGATATACAAAATGCCACTTTAATATTACTCGCGAAGTAATCGAGAAAGAATGTATAAAATTGATATATTAGTAAAAGAAATTTTACTAATATATCTCATTTTATACATTAATAGTGGTTGGACGCATCAATGCATGTTAAAATTGTCGTATACAAATTGACATAAAGATATGTGTTCAATTTAATATAATTTATTTTATTGTTTAGTAAATACATACTTTATAATTCGAAATGTTTGCATATTTTATTTTCAGAGATCAGTATACAATGGCTTTAATGTATCCAATCAAATTCGCTATTTTCCAAAACATACATTGTTCAATTATTACCAATTAATTCTGCCATTTATATTTTCTTAAAAATTAACACAATATCATGGCTTATTTCAAGCTATAATTAACTTAACTTTGAATTAATATAATTAACACTTACTATTAATTATATTAGTTACTTGTTAATTATATATATATATATATATATATATATATATATTAATTCAAATTAATTTATTTATAGCTCGAAATAAGCCATAACATTGTGTTAATTTTTAAAAATAAAATATTTATCATAGGAGTAGTAGAATAAGAAGGCCGTTGATCTTTGCACTCAGCACGAAGAAGAGAAGCATAATTTTTTTATGTTTTGTACACGTCGTCTGCGCGATTTAATCCGGTCGTCTTGTGATCGCGCCACGCGCGCGGTGGCCCGAAACAGATGGGTTTTGAAGAAGAAGCGACCGTATTCCCGACCGAGAATGTATTCCGAGAGTGTTTCCTCGTAATCTTCTGTTTGTACGTGGCGTGGGACGAGAAGAGCTGCGAGAGGATCCGAGCGGGCGGGGATGACAGCTTCTTGCGTTGCATGTTTGTCGTCGGATCCGCAGGGTGATTGACGGACGTGCCGAGACGAAGATGCGCGCGCTCTGTTTGACGACACGGTCGGATCCGATGTTTATCTTCGTGTACGAACTCTTTTCTCTGGCCCCCCTTTCCTCCCCCCCCCCCCATAGTCACGAGCGTATTTCGCGGCCGCGGCAACATCCATCGCGCTGGCGTTCGCTCTCAGCGGGATTCGATCCTCGACGTTGAAATGGAATGGAGTGGATCTCCGAGGTAGATAAAGTAGATCGACAACTACGGTTTTCGAAAGAAATTGGATTTAATCTTGTTGACAGTCACTTGCGTGACTGTCGGAATATCGTATTTAATAATAACTCGTTGTCTGTTAAAAATATTCAAATTGTCTTATAATATGTAGATACGTAATCTTTCACTTTCACAAACGTATTTATCAAACGTCACTTCCTAAATACTTACTTAGGGTAGTTATATACCGTGCGTTGAACATTCTCGCGTTATGACGAATGTGTCTCTCGTACCGTAATTGCACGCGTGCGTAGCACACGTATATACCTATATATAATGTAAAACGTTTGGGCGGTGTTCCTTTGGAGCTTAATCATCTTGAAATAGGCGCGAGATTCGTTTTTCTTGTGCGGCGCAATCCGCAGTCGGCGTGCAATTACAAATTTCTCATCTCGACGATCTTCTCGGCACCGATGTCTGTATCACACGCGGCTCGTCTATAATTTGAGATGGGACTACGGCGTGCGCTTAACGATGAGGCGGACTCGCAAGGCGAGCGAGTAATCTTTCACGCGGAACGGCTACGAGCCAAGTCGTGTTGCAAGCTCACGAAATCGCGGGTCGTTTTGCCCTATTATCGCTGGCATTATCTCCTGTAGCGATCGCGATTGCGGATAAGTTGTTATGTGCGTTTTGTCGTAAGATTACATTATGTTTCAATAATTAGTGATATATAGCCACCTGGCGATTTTGGTACAGATACTTTAGTAGAAAAGAAAGCAGAATATAGTTAGTAAATTGGAGCCAATAACCAGATTTCTGATTAGTTATTGGTAAATTACTGTGGTTTATTTTTGCTCAGATTTATTTTCACTTGTATGGCTACACGTCTAATGGCTACATTCCTTAACAGGTCGCTATCGTATTTACGAAAATTATGACCACGAACGGGATTTAAAAAACACGCTGTAAACATATACGAAAAATTGCATTCGTAGGAAAATCAATTATTCGTGTCGTTCCCCATTTCATGTTGTTTCCTGCATGGCAATGAGAAGGAGCGGGACATTTAACTGAATCGAAAGGTGTGGACGAGATACTTAAAATGTAATTGCACGCAAAACATTGACAATCTCGCACCACTCACAAGGTGCGAACAGGAGAATCTCAATTTAACCGATGCCTCGCCCGAGATCTACGTTTTTTTTTTTCTCAAAGTTACCTGTGTCCTCAAGTCGAGCGAGATTTTATCACATCGTGCCGTTACACCGGTACACGTATTCTCGAGGAACAAGAATGGAGAGAATTAAGCATAACAAAAATCAAGAAATGAAGATTGCAACACGCGAACAGCAAACATTAAAATGCATAGTTTACGAAAGCGATATCCGTTTTCGCATCTCGGATTCCTATTCGATTTTTTCTTTTCTTTATCTTTCTCATTTGTGTTACTAGTACAAGAGAGCACGACGAAGAGCTCCTCCGAAGAAATTAGCCGAGAGAACTTGTCCGCGCCCGAGGAAAATTAAGGATCGCAACAGGAGAATTTATGCGGTGTCGCGCGATCTTAATTAACCGACGAAGACGTCTTTACGATGCGGGCAGATCTAATTCGATGGGTTACTAGAGTAATGCTTATTAGACCAAGTGCAAAATTACCTCCTGTGGCTAAGTTGGATCCGCGAGCGTAGAAATCGTTTCGTGCGACGCCTTTTACGATTCATTAAGTCATTTCGGAGTAATCCGTCGCACTTATTGCGAGACTGAGCAGCAGAAAATAAGAGTGCTCCAGAGGTTTGATTTATTCGCGAGATGGCTGGAAAATAAATCTCCATTGTGCACATTCTAGGAACGACGTTCATTTATTCTTGCTCAGCGTTGTTTCTCGGAGACATGTTCAATTTATATTCAATAGGAGAGATCGAGACAGGGTTGTCAAAATTATAACTCAAACAGGATTTAACTCAAACAAAAAATCTCTTTTTTGTTAAATGTAAATTGCTGATATTAATTTGCTAATATTAATTTGTTGTGTAAAATGATTTGTACCACAAGCATGGTATAATATTATGTATAGCGATTTTTGAGAAAATAAAGTTGATAAGTAAATTTTTCTTATTTTGTTGTTTGACAAATTTTTAGCATTAATCCCTGAATTCATAGAAAATGAATTATAGAAAATGACATGTTTTAAAAGATCTTTGCTACAATCAATCATTATCCTGACAAAGTTTGTGAATATAATTTCTTTTATTAAAAATGGCTATGTGGGGTAGATTGACGAATGAGATGATATTAGATAACAATTAATTTTAGTATCTTTATGAGAACATTTTTAGAAAATATATTTACAAATGTATTATATTTCATGTAGGTATATATGTTTTTTTCATTTTTCCTGTAGAAACTACGATACAAAAATAAATTACGTATTTTATAATTAAAATAACCTATTTTATTACCATAATTACTATTATTTCTTAAAATATAGAACTGATATTAAAAATTTTAGAACATGACAACCCAGAACACGGGATTAATTGTCACATTTTCGCAGCTTCATTTAAAATTAAATAACTTATTTTTACGATATGATGAATTTACGAGTAATATTTTGTTTAATATCTGAAGGATGTAAGTACAACATATAATATTTCAAAATCAAGTATCCATTTTTTTTTTAAATTATTCATCAAAAACTATTTGACAACTGATCTCTCCTACGTCACGTCGCCGAGCTATGCAATTTTGGTCTGAATTTTTAACACATCAAATCTTAATCGGAAAGACAGATGTAAAATACTACATTAGTAAAGTCTTAATGTAATGATTGCCGATGATGATCAAGTATCGAAGATGAAGCAGATTGGCCATTTCGCAGTTTCGAGAAACACTCGACTCCCATAATTTCAGTACCTCGCAAGAACTTCCGGGGCATCCCAGAAAATACGTAAGGAGGAAAATATATAAAATTATCGCAGGCAAAGGGCTACGTTGAAACGTTGCACCTTTTTTATTCTCCGGTATATTCAAACACGCGGATGCGGGCTCAACAGTGATCAAGAGAATGCACTGGAACCGAAGTATAATTGTACTGATTGCCCTTGAGTGCAGATGCGAAATGCCTCCAGCATGATAATAATTCTGCTGTAACCCTCAGTAATAATCTCACTCGCGCGTCCGACGCGCTATTTGCGATAGCTGCAATTAAATGTTAAATTGGGAATTCCTGGGACGCACAATTGTCCTAAATTACGAAGAGAACCATTCATTTGAGCGTCTCCAACTACTCCAAATACTTTAGAATTTAGAAAATAATTGTTTTATGTAGGGACTCGATTCCATGGAACGTTGGTAATTAAATTGTTTCTACAAAAGATCTAGATATGCTATAGATAGACAATGCAATTCCGATCGTATATACGAGCCACACCAAACTCTAGCACTTATCCTTGCCAAGGATATGAGGCATATCGTGGGCGCGTGCACGAACCTCCACGAGCGCACGTGTCGCGGTTTTCTAACGCGGCATTACGCGCTCGGGAGCAACAACGAAATAAGAACATCAGAGATAGGCCGCAACTCTCTACGTCGTCGCTCAGCTCGCTCTCGCGCGCACTTCATAAATAACTCGAGCTTCTCGTCCCACACACTTCTCTCGAGCTCCGATGCTCGCGCGAGGTGGAATAACGATAATCTTAATAATCATAACCACCGACGACGACGTCGTATGCGCGTCCATTCCCTCCCTCTTCCTCTCTCATTCCTCTCTCTCTCTCTCTCT
>NW_012130107.1:642753-674912 GCF_000143395.1 Atta cephalotes | reverse complement strand
CTCTCTCTCTCTCTCTCTCTCTCTCTCTCTCTCTCTCTCTCTCTCTCTCTCTCTCTCTCTCTCTCGTTTTCTGTCTTTCTTGTGGCTCACACGTGCTTCGCCGCCTTGTGTTATTAACCCAAATTGCCGTGCTCGTGAATGGAATCACGCCCTTATCGAGTCATACAGAGCATCGCCGCGTCCACGTGTGCCTCGCTAAGCGTGAGGCGAGTGAATCGCATGTATGCGGTCTCTTCTATGTATCGCATATAGCGTTGATGTGTAGGTAATTACGCGATGCGCTTATTTCTGGTAATGTGGCAGCCACAGCGATAATAGGTTGATTAATGGTCGATGGTAGCAGGTAGCGATGCGGATGAGAAAGCGAGGATCGCTCGGTAATTTGATTGCAATGAGAGTATATTTCTGCGAATATTGAAATGTATCGCTTCAGGTAAATTTCTGTCTGTCTGTCTGTCTGTCTGTCTGTCTGTTGTCTCTCTCTCTCTCTCTCTCCTAAGAAATCTTTTTCTAAATTCTTTAACGCAACGGTAACGCATCGTCCGATGAAATTATCGATATCGATGATTACATTCATGAATAAAGTAGACAAGCATTTGAAACGTGTCTCGGCTTGTTACTCGAGACTATGTAAATGTCAGATTACACGCGATGGGCGAAATGCACCGGACGATCGTGTAGCACTGGTAAGCTCGCGGTAACAATGATCGAGCATGACTAGCATAGATCGCGTTGCTGTTCGGCGTGTTTAATATCGCGGACACCAGATTACAAGAGCAAAACGAATGCACACCTCGCGTGCACAGTCCGCCGTGTCGTTCGAAGAGTCGCACGATAAAGCGTTCGGATTACAGTCTCGAATACGCAAATGACAAATTAATATTGAATAAGTACGTGATATTATAATATGAATAACTTATTAACATATATCTTTGCAATTCCGCAGATAGGAAATACTTCCGCGATTGCAAGGAAATGATGGATAAGGATTCTCAGATTACGATTCTCGCATTTATAGGTCAAGACTGCTGACGTGTCTGGAAAGTGGCCGTCATCATTTCCTCATGTGAACAACATCTGTTTCAGGCAATCTCAGAAATTCGAATCCTCGTCGAATTGACCGTTGATTATTCAGCGTCTGGCATAATAAAAAATAAATATTCAAGTAAGCGTCTAGCCGTGTTAGCGATCGTGTTAATGTTGTATTAGCGTTCTCGAAATATAAAATCATCGAGGAAACCATTAAGAAACAATGCGTTAGATTAGATATCGTGTTAACCAATATTGCTGCTTTTCTAATAATTTATATAATTTTTGTTACGCACAAAAAATTTACAAAAAAAAAAAGCGAGAATGAATGTCAAATATATTTCGATCAGTCGCAAGCCACATGCCATGGGCTGTCATCACGTATAATTTTAGTGAAGAAGAAATCGTGATCGTCATGCCGGCACGTGGAACGTTCAAAAATGCCAACGTTCTTTTTTGGTTGTTGTGAAAGACCTCGCTCTATTATACGGATCTGAGCTACCGAAACGCTTTGGGAATTGTAAGAGCCAAACTGTTTAAAGTTAACTGTTAAAAAGAAGTTCTTTGAAAATCAAAGATAAGACGAACAAATCTAATAATTGCGTTTTCTTGTTAGTAGCTGCTACTTTTAATAACAAGGATATTTGTATATTTTAGCGCATAGAACGATATTTCCAAGATATTTCCAAGAAAGATAAAGTGCATAGCTCAAGATATATTGTGGCGATGATGTCATCGCTCGAGGATGCGTCTGCTAATTTCGAATCGACACTCGAAATTCTGGCGTAAAGTTCATCATGTTAAAGCTTGGCAGCGTCACCAGGTGATGCTATAACGCATATGTGAAACAGAGAATACGTCGATAGTGCAAACGAGATCGGGCAAATCCCCTTACTAGCCGCCTGTAACTAGCGGCGCGTGTCAACCTTGCTGTATCCTTGAAACCGCGCGACCGCAACCGTATATCGAGCCAAGCCGGAGTGACGGGCTAGCAAATATGCGCTCGCAAGATTCTAGGAATCAGCTGATTGAGGAATTCCTAGAAAGCCCCATCCTGAAGAGGATTCCAACTTTTGTCTCCTAGGAATCAGGTTTCGGACGACTATCACGTGACTAGAATTGCAATTAAAATTAGAAATTTGAGTAATATTTTGTGTTATGCTGTGCAAGAAGAAAAATTTACTTTTGACAAAGTTAAAGTTCTTAAAAATAATTAAGTATTTACTTAAAAAATTTTGAGATAATTTAAAGTGTGTAAAAGATTAAGAGCTAAAATTTTTAAAGTTTTTTAAGGATGACTTTAATATAACCGGCATAGCGCGTTAGTTCGTTTCAATTGCTTTTAAGTAAGTTTTAAAGTTTTAATGTTACTTGAAAGAAAAGTTTGAAGTGTTTAAATTTACCTTTATTTCTTAGTTTTCTTTACAGTAAGTTTTAAGTATTTTTTTAAGTTTTCTAAAGTAAATTTTCTCCTAAGGGAAATGCTTTGATAGTAATCAACGTCTACAGTCTACATACTATTTACTATTAAATATTAAAAAAACTAGTATGTACAAGTGACATTTGTCTCTTAAGTATATTTTTCACTTACATCTCAAGAGTTTACACTTATCTGAAAATAAAAATCAGATCATGCCAAGGCTGCAAAGAGTTCGATTTTCTGATTTTTTTTATGTTCGACAATTAACCTTTGCAACATACGCAAGACATGAATTATCGTCATGATAATTCTATACAACGTAAGACTTTTGACTCGACTCGATCATTTATCGTAGAGTATTAACGTAACACAACCGGCGCGTGACGTTTGTTAAATGCAGACGAGTGACCGGGAATTTCCTAATGCGGAGATAACACTCGACGCAGCACAACCGACGAACAAGACATTCCCCGAGAAAGAATTCCGACTATCCAGTTTCGCGACTTTTGTCGTTTCTTTCATAGTGAGATTAATGAGCGCATTATGATAATTTTTTCGCCGAAAAGAGGAACCGTTGCACGAATTCCCGGACGAGTTCGTAGGAGAATGTAGTTTTTGGCACGATTCCAAATAACTTGTAATACACGGAATTGCAGGTAGAGCGGATTTGATATAATTAAATTTTTCAGACTACCATTCTCAGCCACCATTGTCAACTTAAGACCATTAGGCTTAGTCGCCTGGAGGTGTAAAAAAATAGGAAGGCAATTATAGGACGAGATTTTTGCTCGAAACTCGACGCGAGACTCGCGTGTGCCTGGTAGAAGTCAAATTTTTTCCATTAGACGTAGACAACTCGCACGATATATCGTGAGACGTGTTTGTTGGAGTGTTTACATAGATAACTGAATATGATCAACTAAATACGATTCTAATGCGTATTAAATTGTCATGATTTACAAAATATGTTGATGTTTTGTGATTGAAATTGAAATGTAGAAAATAAAATGACTCGAAATTGAAATCGAGATATGAAATGCTAAGTGATTTTTATCTCACTGCTATTAATTAACAAATGGGTCATTAATATTCAATGCTTCGATGCGCATATTATTATCTGATAAAAAATTTTGAGTAATTATTTTTTTTAATTATTTCATGCATCAATTAATAACGAATACAATGTTTCCATAGTCATAAAAACTTACTTGCAATGGCGAAGATATCTTCTCTCAGCGTAATTTCGCCCCTTGTAGATGAATTATGCTGAAAGTACCATAAAAGAAAGAAGGGTACTATGCAATTTGTCATTCGATGTGTTTTGCGTGTGGCATTATGGTCCTGCACACCGCTTCTGCCTCGCAAATTGCTGTACCAAGAATGTCATTGCCCGCAGAGGAGGACATTATGGTAATTTAGGCTTTCGCGGTTTTCGCGAAGATCAACAACCCGACTATATGTCTGCATGCATTTCTCGAAAACTTTAGTCTTCGTCTCTATTTAAAAATTGCACGAATATTATAAGTGTATTATTCTTCTTGTACATTTTTAATTATTTTACTTGAATACAAAAACGAAGATTTAAGATAAAGAATGTACATATTTTAAACATTTTTTTCAATTCAATGGAATTTTCTTTATGTATGTATATTTGTAAAAAATGTAAAAACATTGTAAAAAATAAAATATTAATTTTAACTTAAAAATATATAGTGGACTTTTTAAGACGTGCAAAGATATTAAAATTAACATTTTCATGTTAATTTTAACATTTTTCATGTTTCAGAAAGTCTACTACGTCTTTAAATTAAAATTATCATTTTATTTTTTACAGTGTATATAATATATATAAAATCTAAACGATTAAATAATTGTAAATAAGTTCTGCGTTTTTACAGCACGGCTGGAAATAACTGATAAATTTACGAGCAAGCGAAGCACGTGACTGCCGGCCATGTTTAAACATACATTGTAACTGTCTGCGTCGAGACTGCCTTATCTACTTTAAATTGTACAGCTGGCTACTCGTTTGAAAATTACTAACATTTGGTGGCGAGAGAAAGCGAATGCGATAATCAGCTATTGCGATCTCTGCTTAGGATCCAGGTTCGGTGATTAGATTTGGTGGTGTCTGATAATTTGCATTTTAACTTTATTCTTTCAAGCAATAAATGTAATATCGATATATAGTATATAGTATATACCTAATCGATAATATAAATAAAATGAAAAAATAAAAATTATTAATAAATATCAAGAATTATTTCTCGTATTTTAATTGATTAACAATCAGATAGAAAATTGAAATTTACTTTTGCTGAAGAAAGAATAAAATATTATCTTTTATTCATCCATACGTTATAGAAATAATTTACTAATCATTATTATCGGATGAGAAAAGGATTCAAATTCCTTCAAGGTCTTATAAAGGGTCCTACAGTGTTCCAACAAGATCCAGTAGAAGGCAGCAGGTTCTGGCATTTGGTACTTTGGGCAAAGGGAGAAATTTTGGGCCTGGTCGGAAGAGAATGGTCATCGCAGATCGGTTCTTGGGTATAACACCACGTTTCTTCATCAGATGGCAGCATCTAAACGAAGCATTTCACTGTCGCGAACTCCGTTTAGTCTCGCTCGAGACGTGCAGCGAGTTACTGAGCTCAAGCATTTTGAGAGCGAAAATATTTTCTTTCGAATTTCTATCATTTATATTTTTTATTGAAGACTTATATTTGAATTTTTATATATTGCATATATCTTTTAAAGTTTTTAAAGATAATATCTTTTTTTATAAGTATACAGTTAGATGTAATAAAAATATATGATATATATACAGTTAAAAGAAATAAAAATAAATCGAAAGTCTGATTAAACATAAAATATATACTTGAACTATATTGAGGAAATGGATTGAGAGGGAACTGGTTGATTTATAAACAACATAAAAATTGTATTGAGAAAGAGATCAACATTTATTTGATGCTCTTGCAATGATAAGCGTTGGTTGTCTATTCTCATAATAGAGAGGAATTATAAATGTAACCTCTTTTGCATTCGTATAAATATAAATAACGTTTTTTCTCTTTCGCGATTTTCATTCATATGTACAATTTTTCTCATACACACTCTTACTCGCTCGTTTTCTTAACATAATCTTAAATCTAAAATCGTATCGATTAAAAACATTCTTCGTACTTACAACGATATTCTACAAACCGCTTAGCGTTTTACGTACAAGAAACAGAATGGAAGACCTCGGTGATTCTTGTTGCGTAAGGCACTTACTTAAAATATAGTATTTATATAACTTATTTACAAGGAGGTTCGATGAAAAAGGAAAAGGATAGAACAATATGATAAGACAAAAAGAACTGATGCGACATTTCGGGATATTTGGGAGAAATCATCTGTACTCATTTTCAATTGAATTGAAACGATATATTTACAAGGCACTATTTAATAAGGCACTGCCTCATTGGCTACTGGCCGACTGTGCACGCGCACTTGGAAGAATAAACTCGCGTTTTTTAACGGTCCTCTAATTTCACGGTGATGTCCTACTACAGACGGGACCGCTCGTCTACAATGATCTACGTAATTGAGGAACATTTTTCCGTTTCGCGGAATTCTTTACGCGGCGCATAAATTGGCACGTCGAATTGGCGCGTTTTCGACTGCGGATTACCATCGACACGCGTATCAGTTTATATCACTTCAATCACGCACATGTTGTGTCTGTATCTTTTTCTTTTTTTTTTTATTATTTTACCATGGTCTCCATGGCTTATCTTCGATCTGAGGCATCACGCTCTTCCTCATTACCAGCGCGAGAGGTTTCTGGAGAGGAGGGCTGCTATAGGCACGTGGATCGAGCTCCGGTTCACTGGTATAGCCGTTCGCCGGAGATGTAGCGACATCCCTGTGGCTGTTGGTTGGGCTGTACGTGGTGGATTGTTCGCGGAATGACGTCGGAGGTGCCTCAAACGCCACTGGACTTCCTGCTGATGTAGATGTCGAACTGTTGGATGAACTCGTCGACGATGCGGACGCGGTGCTCGCGGTCCTTTGAGGAATCGGGATCAGATGTGGTAACGGTGAGCTTGGCGCCGGAGACGACGATGGCGATGACGTGATTGGCGCCTTCGCTCCCGCCGGAAGTACCAAAGCGATATCACCATTTGGTAATCTGGTCGGTAATAGATGCAAGGCCGTACCATTGGCATTAGTAAAGAAAATGCCATTTGATTGTTGGACTTGAATACGTGGTGTGTCAAGTTGAGGTAGAATATGCACTTGCAATTGCGTCGTCGGCGGCGCTGGTTGGACAGCCTGTTGAGTCGTCGTTGTTGTTTGGTTGTTGGCGTTGTTGGCATCGATTGGACCCAGGCATGAGGCCAAATGGGCCATCAGACGCCTCTTTACTGAAGCGTCTAGACCGGGAAATTTGCCAACCTCGCTGGCGCACTCCGTGTAACCGGCGCGGAATTTGTTGAGGATGTTCGGATCTGCTGCGGCAGCCATAGCGACTTGCTGTCGTTGTAGGGCCTCTAAATGCTTCACGGTCAGTTCCAAAATGTCAGCTTTCTCGAGCTTCGAGTGCCTTGATGGCTGTAACAAAAAACAGAAACAAAAAGATTAGATTAATTAATCAGGCAATATGTATAAAATTGAAAATAGAAAAAAATAGAAGATTGACACATCAAATGATTTTAGAAATTTTAATTTTTAGAAGTAATTTATTTCTTTAAAGAATTTAAAAAGATAGTTTTTAATTTTGTGTATTTTTATGTGTATCGATTTCATAAAATATATGCTATGAAGCAGATAAAATATAATACTTACGTCTTTTTTCATGGATTCTAAAACGAGAGTTTTTAAATCATTCAAGCTGTTGTTGATACGGGCTCGACGTCTTTTCTCCATGATGGGCTTATTACTCTGTAAACAGAAATTGAAAAGTAATAAATAGAAACGCGAAAGTATAAAAAATGTTAATCAATTATAAACGAAGTTAAAAAAGATATCAATGAATATCGAGAATAAAATGTCATGCCGAAATAAAAAAAGTTTTCAAAACAGAACGTCTGTGCGAGGTTTTCTATACAAAGACTACTATTAAATTATATATAATAAATTGCAATTTTTTAATAAACACAAAGTTAATATTTATATTTCACTTTTTTATTTCACTTGACATCTTTTTATTTTACTTTAAAATATTTTTTTTCTTTACTTGTTTGTCACTTTTAAAATCACATGTTCAATTTTTTCGTGACATCGGAAAATGTCAAAAATCATAAATTGATAATATTTGTATAAATCATTGTAAATTGACGATTAAGAACTAATTAATCATTGTTTAATGATTTAATGGTAGGTCACATAATAAATTCAAAGTTCTCGATATGTCACTATAATATCGATTTCGCGTAACTTGAAGTAATATCGTACAAAAATATAAGTAATATTTATTTTATTCTGAAATCTGATATTTAGGAGAATAGGAGAAAGGAGAATAAATCCGAAGCACGAAATATAAATGACACTTTTCAACTACTTTATTTCTAGTTAATTCATCATAAATATGCGAATTTATTTATAACAGCATCTTCATTTTGAAGAAAAAATAATATTATCAAAAATATTAATTTTGCAATATATAAGTAGTCACTATGTTTTTTTCTGTCATAGAAAAGAACGTCCGTTGCTCCGGATCAATATTTCGAATGCGGAAAATATAACACGCAGTTGAAATGTAACGAAAAATCTTCGATTTTGACACTAACCCGTCGATTTTCACCAGATCTTCTTGTAGTCGTTGTGGCAGTAGGGGTGGTTTGCGCAGGAGGCTGACCAGCCTCCTGGGGCACGTGTTGCGCGGGTGGAGTAGCGCCGACGGTAACACCACCCGTCGGCATCGTGGCACCCACTCCAGTCACCATGATTTATTTTCCGTATCACAGAACTCGGAAAAACTTCCCCAAGTCAAATAATTTCGATCGAAAGCACTGTGAATCGAGATCGATCACTTCACTGTAATCCAACAATCAGCTGTGCTCGATGTCCCTCTTCGTTCGCCAATCGTCGCGGACGATAGAATAATTGAAAGAATAGCGATACGAAATCGAAGGAAACGTGACGAAAGAGTATGCACCCTTCTACTCGTCTCTTCTGTTGAACGTCGCTAAAATCACGACCGCTCGCGACTGATGTCTGAGCTCGACTAACTCGATGAACGGCGAACGTCTTCTATCGTGCCGTCGGAGCGTGGCACCCGATGGAATGCCTGGTGGCGGCGCTTTCGGTGGAGGGGACATTCAGTGGCGAACACACGAGTGGGGGGATCCAGCGCGTGACGCTTTAACCTGACTACCCCTACCATTGAATTCCGACAGTCGGATGGCCCGATGCCTTTAAGACCCCCACTCTGGACTTTGGTTCCCTCTATGGCGTGCGGCTTGGACCCCCCCTTGGGACTTCCCAAACCTTTTCGGAGCCGATCGATCGGACTTTGCCAGTAAGACTGACGTCAGTGATTTCCAATGGAATTTTCGATTGCTCTTTTACGACTTCGATGCTTTTACTTAGTTGTTTTTTATTAATCATTTTACCATTAATCACTGAAGTAAAAAAAACGATGCTTATTTGATAATCTTTCACAAATGTATCATTGATTATTGCTATGATATTAATAACATATTTCATTAAATCTGTAAATTCTTCAGGTGCGACACTCATTTTCAACTTTTGTATATTTTCATTCACGACAAGGATATCGTCGTTGGCATAAGTTCGCGCGAGAGGTAACTCTTTGAGGTTTCTCTCACAGAACGAGAAACAATGGGACAGAACACGGATTGGCGATTAGTTTCGCGTCTGCAAAGGTCATTAGAACCGGCTGGTCCCGGCTAAGCGCGTTAGCATATGCCGATCGATGATGGTAATTCCAACGCGGACGCGAGTATGCGACCGGTCGTGCGAACGTCATCAGAGCTTATATCACGTCCCTCAAAAATAGCCGAGTGCCACCGTGTGCGGAATACGACAGGCTGACGCACGCGCGTGTAGCTCCGGCACGTGCCTTGTACTCCCTCCCGGGATGTATGCCTTTCGAAATTGCTCTTTCTACTTGGCGCGACCGATTAAACGTGCGGCTTCGTATTTATCTCGGCCGTCAGACGCATACGTGACGATGTACGCACGGCCTGAAATACGACCGCATCGATCTCGCGCCGGATCTTAACTTTGTTGACTGTTCGGAAGGTGCGCGAATGGTTGCGTGCAAATATTGTGACGGATCGTGATATCCCAGTCGTTTAGCACTCCTCATGCTTGACTCTAATCTGCGTGTTACAAATTAAATTATAAATCAGATTTAAAGCTTCGGGAAAGGTTGGTGGGTTATTAATGGTTTCTTTATCAAATAAAAATCAATTGGGCGAATATAAATACTTTATAAGAAATATTTATTCGTGCAGACAGGCAGGGGATGGCAGGATGTATAACTTTATAGACGGTAAATGATTTTGCGTGAGTAACGTCTTTTGTGTTTGCTTTGCGATTATATAGTAGATAATTAAACCGGATATAACTAGTCTTTGTGCAAACGTAATAATACGTACTGCGATGTCTGTCTGATAAGCGTTGCTCTTGTAGACTATGGTACGGCAAATATCATCGCATTTTGTCGAGTACTAAGTTGCAAATAATATTATACATTCAATTCGTTACATGCCGTTGCCTTTTCTTGATATTGCATTTCTTTCGTCCAAGAAAAAATACGCTGTTTATAATCTAATTTCATTCATCAACTTTCTTATATTATATAATAACTATAATAAGTTCTCGCGAGATGAGAAATCTTTTAATCACGTTATGTTGGAATATTTTGAAAATTATTCCTAAGACGTATTACGGTTCGACATACGCATCTAAGGTACATGGTAAAAATAATAATTATTCCCACGATATTTGCATGATCAAAGTATCTCTAGTAGCGAGAGGAGTAATGTAAATCTAAAGATTCGTAGAAGTGCGGTAGGTGCGACGAGGTTCGTCTCTAGAGGATCCCAGGCTCGTGTCTTCGCGTGCGAGAGAGCAGAACGGCGGCACCCCACGAGGAAACCGACAAAGAGAAGAAAGAGGGAGACCGCCGGTTCAATACGGAACGACAGAAACAGGGACAGAAGGGACGGGAAACAGACAAGGATAGTACGAAAGGAGATAACGCGCGCGCGACTTCACCTACACGGAGAAAGAAGCACGTCGCCAATCACGTGACTGGGATTCGACGCGGCGTACGACAAAACTACGTTGATTGGTCGAGTCTAGTCCCCACCACTGGAAATTGGCTGAGAGCGAACGTGCCGCGCGCGTCGCTTTTGCAAGTGGTGGGGGTGTGATCGTCATTCGACTTTGAGCGCTCGAGCAGTGCAGGCGCGTGGATCCCGAGCTAGAACGTGTTTTAGAGAGATGTGCGTGGGGATGGCGGTGGCGATTATGAGGAAGAAGAGACGTGCGATGAGAGATCGAGGAATTTATATGCACTACTGTCGTGTAACTCGACATATCTTTTTCTAATAAAATTATGCAAAACCGTTCTTTTTTTTTACAATTTAAAAAGAGTAATTGTGATTAAATTATCTTTTTTTTCAATTAATTAATTTTATATTAAATAAAATATTTTTTAGATTTGAAAGTACCGAACAAATTAATTTAATATATTTTTAAAAATATAGAGATAGATAGAAATAGATGTAAATTATAATAATATATGAATTTCAATTGTTGAGGTAATTTGGATTAATTCCTATTTAATTTTTTGCACAAATCTTAGATTAGAGTTGTACAGTTGTTTTAAGATAAGTAAAATGTAAGATTGCGTATAACTTAGTGATTGGCGAATAATTTTTTAGATTAATTCTATGATAACAATATTTATTTGTTAATATTAAGATCTAAATACGATAAAATGAGTAACTAGATAATGCATTTTTTCTTTTAAATTTAATATAGATTTAAAGCAACGAGATTCACTAGACATTGTGCTTCCATCTATCGGTAAACGCTGCAGGTTTTTTCACTGGACTAACGAAGGCTCGCATGTTGAGCTGAACAATAACAAAAAAATTAAGTTGCTAGAAAAATGAACTAATATAGAAAAAATGAATTATGTATATCGATAAGAAAGATTTATTGATTGTTTCTTAGATTTTAATCATTTGAATTAAAAAAAATTGTCTAAAATTTCTGTACTTTTAATATTTCATCAATAATTGAGACAATTCTATTCTTCCTTCAATTTTTCGTTGAGAGAGAGAGAGAGAGAGAGAAAGAGAGAGAGAGAGAGAGAGAGAGATTATATTATAATAAATTTTGTAAATTTTCGAGACGATCGTTCTACGACATTCGCACCAGCTTACGTAGGACTATACCGATAAGCTCTAACAAGCAACGCACTAATTCATATCCAAGCGATAACTAACAGTCGGCGAAATGTTGGTAGATGAATAGTATCTCGGTCAAGGAACTTACGTTCCTCTTTATCGTATGTCGTAGCCTTCGGTAAGATTTATGTAAGATACTTGCGGTAGTTCGCACCGCAATCTTTTATGAATTTCATTATTCTTGAATTCAGACCGAAACTGATTACTACCACACGTACACGATATCAGTTATCAGCCGATATATCACGTGTTAATGCACAATTTCTGTTTGCGTCACTTGTATGATACATTCTCATGATAAGCGTTACGCGATTTGCACTCTTTAGATATGAGAATAAATTTAAGGGACATTTGATAGAGATCACACGAATGTTTTGCAATGCAAACAGTGGGGTATAAAAGATTGAGATTAACGTACATGATGAACATTGCTTACACTCGAGTATCCCGGTTACAAACGGCACCTGTTTGCCGGGGAGACCTACGGCCTCCGTGAACTCGGCGTGACTCATTAGCTTTATAGGGTGCCGGGGCATTATGTGGGGCCCGTGGGCCGGTGTTGGCCACATAAAAGCGCTCGCAAGGCGGCATCGGCTTTGCTTGCGGCAAACGAACATTAATATTCGCTCCCCTTCCGTCGAGATATCAGATTAGAGGTCCGCGAGCCCTCTCGCTCACCCGTACTTTATTACACCATTCAGCAAAAATAAAGAAACCAAGCAACAAGCAAAAGCACCCCAGTTTGCAGTGCTCAAGTGCGCAACCGAGTGCTGCAACAATCTGATTTCGCCAGCACGGTAGTACCCTCGCATTACTCATTCCGTTTTTCCTCTCGGTTTTCGCCTTCCTCGTACTTCCCACCGCGACAAAACTATAACTATTGTCTGCGCGTTGCGGCAGTCTCCGTCGAGAAAGTCGATCCTCTAACTACCTGCTTGCTTTCAGTTCCTATATAACTTCTCTTCGCTAGATATCTTCTACCACAGGTGCGGCCAACGCGTGGGTTGAAAATTAACGGCGGATTTTATTAGATATCTTAGACACAAATTCTCACAGCTTTCCTCACGATTGTATTCTCCAATAATACGTGTCTCTCGACATCAGTGAAAACTTTAATAACAGATGTCTTAAAATTCTTTTTTCTTTTAAATTCTAAGAGCCACTTTATATATGAAATCGCTTTTGATGCGTGCAGTTTGGACCTTTGGAGGAATTCATGAGATGCAAAATCGCTTTGACTCAACCATAAGGATTTTAGCCACAAGGGAATGGCGGGTGAATGCACACGTAGTCACGCTTTGCGATAATTTATGACGACTGTGATCCGTGAATATGCTTCTAAACATGCAAGGAATGAAGGGGAACTCCACGCGATACACCACGCCAGACGGAACTCGCGCAATTAGGCTACGAATCTCGGTCTTTCTGTCATTATTCGACGCTCGTCAGCTCGAGGCGTTGACGTTCATTGAATTTAAAAATGCAGCAGTCATTTTTGAAAAGCACACGAACATGTGGTAATTGGTCGTGGTGGGAAAATGACTCCACATAGGAAATTGACGGTCATTTCTGAGTCATTGCTTTTGGCATTATTTGCTTATCCGATAATAGCTGGCAAATTGTTGGGCTGTCAGTCAGTGAATATGCGTATGTATTGTAAGAGGCGTACAGTGCGTGCGAGTTTTATAACTTGCTCGAGGCGGCCAATCGAGAGGCCAGCCGAATATACATTGATAGGATCGAAATGGCATGCATAGTTTGCGCCGCCAAAATTTGTGACTCTTGTGTTAAGAATTGCACTTCTGACGTTTTGAATATCTCGAGAAATATCTCTGGCACGCGAATATCTACGGTCACGATGAGACCACGCAAAACTAGTTTTTAAATGAATAATCCGGTGCCCTTTGAAGAAGATTAAAATTGGTCTGCTTTGTGCTATGTCGCATTATATTGCAGCTAGTTAAATTTTCATATTGAGAATTCGCTTCCGATTTTGTTTCCAAATAAGTCGATTTTTTCGATAGGCATTTTTTTACTCAGTTGTCGTCTGTCTGATGGTTGTAATACAAAAAAAGATGACGCGTAGCCAGAAGTGAAACAAAAATGGTCCAATGAAAAAAACGAAGGACTTTTTCGAGGACGCGCAAATGTTTCATATCAACGAGTCACAGTATGATCGCGTTTACGATGGTATGTAACAAGCAAGGTCGTATTTTTTTCGAGCTGACAGCAAAAATAAATCTGAAAAACAACGCTTCGTAAATACCATATCGACAAGTATTTCTGTGTAAAGGAAAAAAAATTGTAGAAGGCTAATAAATATCTATTGAAAACACTCGAAAAAAAAAAAGATTATATTCTCGATGCAGTTTGCAATGATAAATATGTTGAAGCATTCGATATTTTTTTTGAATGTTGAATGCAAGAACATGAAAAAAATCGGTCTTAATTAAAAGAATTAATTAAAAGAATTTCATATAGAAGAATTGGTACAGATATAATAAACCGAAAATTTCTGAATTTTTAACAGGAAATATTTTTTTGATATTTTTCTAGTCTTTTTCTATGTAACCATATTAATTTTTTTATTATTAATATTTCTTTATTATATTTTATTTTACTTTATTATACAACTATCTATTTAATTAAGTAAATTTAAATCTCTAGAAATGATAAAGTATAAAAAGAAACTTAAATTATTATTGAGATTATAGATTTATATAAAACGTGTACCATATACATGATTAACCAAAAAAATTAACACTAATCCTGTGGCGAAAGGATTTGTCCTATTTTGACAGAATTCAGAGCGATCATTATTTTCTTGGTGTAGAAATATTATGTGTAGAAAGGGTTAATACTTTAATGTCCTGTAATATCAGTTCTTTCAACTTAGTTGACTGAAAAGTATTTTAAAGAATGAAAAAGAAAATTGAAGGATATAATTTATGTGCTGATAAAATAGATATTTTTAATAAATTATATACAATAATCGAGATAATCTCGCAACTTATTACATAGATATCTTATTTATTTCTTGTTAGAAAAGTGTGTTCTATTTTATATTATATGAAATAATTTTTGTATTAAAGACATTTAAATTTTACATTACAAAATATTTTTGATATTATGAAAAATTTTCTTACAATTCAGCTGTAATTCCTATACATTTTAATTTCCTTTTCTATTTTAAACGTTTTTCTTCTGTTCAATGCAAGGCTTAAGTAATTTTTTTTTGGCATTTTCAGTAAAAATATTTTGAAAGAAATTGAAAACATTATTTTTCATTATGTAGAAAACTACAATAAATCAATTTTAACACATTAAATTACTAAAAATTTTAAAAATTACGCAATATAAGAACTCTGCCAATATTCTATTATATATTTGTTACAGAATGTGATGAATGTTACTTGCAACAAGATTTAGTACTTTATAGACAATAGCATGCAAAAGGCGTATAATAGGGTTACATATATTTTTAAGTTTTTCTGCAGGAAAACAAAATTGACAGATCAGGGTTAATCCAACCATATTCTTTAAAGCAAATTTCACTTGAAAGACAGTTTGAGATTCATTTAAGTGAAACTTACTTTTATCGGCATGTTATGCAAAAGTGTAGGTATATTGTTATTTCTTCATGCATTTCCTTCCACTCTCATTTTATTCATTTTATTCTTTATAATACAAATACATTTTTTCGTACAATAACAAATTGATCTTAATAAATTATAAATTTTTCTCATCTATATTCGAATGTATTATTTGAAATATATCTTTCAAGTGAAATTTGCTTTAAAGAATATGGTTGGGTTAACCCTGATCTGTCAATTTTTTTTCCTGCAGAAAAAGTATATCTAATCCTATATTACATGCCTTTTGCTATTGTCCATAAAGTAATAAATCTTGTATATAGAAATATATGATATTAAAAAGAGATATAAGAAATATAGGAAAATATAAGAAGATTATAATATTCTTTTTACGTATTGTATTTCTAATTTATATCAGCTTTATTTATTGTAACAAAGAAAAAACAAATACAGCTATTTTTGACAATCTTTAATAAGGTAAAAGTCTTAACGTTTCTATATAAAATTGGAAAACTTTGCCATCGTAAAGTTTTTCTTGACAAAACAAAAAAAAAAGAAACATGCGCCATTAAAATCACTGTTTCAAGGCAGTAGAATTAAATTATCAATGTACAGCAATGTAGTCTATATCATAAATTCTTGGTAAGCAGTTTTTTTTTCAAACTGAATAACCTTTTTCTCTTTATTTTTTTCAAAGGGTTTACACTCAACGACACGGAAACTAAATTAGACATAATAAAACTACAAAAAAGAGCTGACCTCAGCAGAAGTATCCAACTCGTACTGTTCATGAAAGGATAGAGGACAACTAAATAGTTCAAAGAAAAATTTCATCGTAAAGCTTAAAAATCTTGCAACGTGAGTGGAGAAAAATTATAAATCCTTTGGGCCAGTCGACTCTTTTTTACTACTTTTACAACGTCATAAAATAATGATAAAAGATTGTCGTCAGCGTGAATAATCCACTTTCATTTTTACATCAGATTTCAAAGATCAAGGATGTTCAGGATTGCGTGAAAGGATTTTGAACATTCTTCATTTTCGAAAACCGACAAGTTTAATTTGTGGCTGAACTAGAAATGCTTTAAATGCTGTAATTGCAATCGACTGTATGGTAAATTCTTTCATTAGTGATCAGTGATTTAACCTATTCGGATTTAACCCTTTCGATTTGAACCTTTGGTTTTAACTCGTTCAGATTGTAACTCTTTTTTGTGAAAAATCTTATTTGGAAGATTAAGTTTATCACGCCCATTCGACAGAATGACGCGTGTTATTATGCAAAAGAGTAGGAAAAGATAATTTTCAGAAAAGTATCCTACGTTGGTAGATTTTATATATCTTTTATATATCCGAAGATTTTATACATCTTTTCATCTATTATAAAGAACGAAGTATATTAATTGTTCTCAAAAAGACTTTACAAAAATTCTGTACCCCTTTAACTATATAATATAAAAATAGAGTGTATAATGATAAAAATAATAAATGATATCTTTTTTTTAGCATACATTTTAAATTTAATCTTAATACTGAATTATATAACTATACTTTTGTATATACGCGATAATTCTACTCTATATCATTTCAGCGAATTATGCTTATACATTTCTAAAGTACCCATATAACCGTTGCATGTACATATGTATAAAATGACATTTTTGCATGGATGCATTCTATGAACTGTAATCAGCTCTTTTTGCGACGGATTCTTCTTACACTATTCTTCTTATAGTTAGAAAGCGGTTTATTGAGCAGAAAAAATGTAATTCGATGTTATATCCTTTAGTTTCCCCTTATCTCTCGTGCTTACCCGACGTGAAGTCTTCCGTGAAACGTTAGGAACAATATACATCGAGGGACCATGATATCGACGTAAACACGTTCGCCACAAATTCCTCGAAAGCCGTTCGATATTTTATGATCTCATTGGATATGACAAGCGTGGCCTGGAATTTTAGCAATCGTGTAGTCGTTCGCAATCGCCCTCGGTAAAAAGTTTGCGCCACCGATAACATTGCATTTAGATCGATTTTCAGTTATTTAATGATAACAGTATTGGTGTCATAGATTTACATATACGTTTATATAATCTTTTACATCTTAATTGAGAGATATAATTTATCATGCAATATAATCATATGAATTTAACTTCTTTATCTTGTTTTAAAAAAATCTTAATTTTAATGTAACGTTATCGTTTAAGATGTATAAGAAATAAGACCCAAAAAATTTCAGACACAATGAAAATAATTTATTTTGAGAGAGATATTTGATTTTCAAAATAATTAATTGCTTAATAATAAATACTATTTATATATATATATATTTAATTATATTTATATATTTTTAAGCATTCAAGAAAAAAGTTTTTTTTCCATTTATTTTTAATATTACATTTTTTTGTCGCAGTTGATATTTGATCAATCAAAAAACAGATATTTTAATATAATAACTAATACAATAATAATAAAGAGCAATTCATTAAGATACATTCATCTTTAGAAGAAAATAAATGCACCAGAACTTGTTTCGATATCTTCGTATGCTTATTCCATCAGTGATTGAGCAAAAAAATAATACCCTTCACCTGCGCGATCTCACCGCAAGAACGAAATCTCTGGCGAATTCTTCTGCGTTTTCCGTGATGCATTTCGTGGCTGAGCCAATTTGGATTAGTTCCCTCATCGAAGATCGACCGCAAAACGGGGCGCATCTGGCTTGAGCGGTCGGTCCCCTAAAGAAGAACAGGAAGAATCGGTGGCCTCGAGTACTCGACGTTTGCCGCAAGAGTATCACGTTGCGCCTCACGTCTGGACGAGTTTACTCACGAACAGCCCGTTCCGGCTCGTCCGAGCGGATTTCTAGAGTCTCGCGGCGCGCCCCGCTCAATTTGCACTTCATTTGCTTCATATCGGGTTGCCTTCTTTTTTTCAGCACGCGCAGCCATACGTACACACACGCAACGTGCAAGAGTCCCAATGGATTACGCGGTGGGCGCCTCTCTCGAGAGGGTTCCCCGACTCGAGCGAACCGTCCTCGTCGCGTGTATAACCCGCTCCGACGGATGCTCCGTCGCTGCGTCCATTCGTATGCCCTTGATTTTAACAAAATTGATGCGTGCTGGCACGAAGACGACATGGTTGCAAAATATAGGCCACTGCAACCTTATGGATATCATATGAAGCACGATAGATTGAAGTTTCTATGTCACATACGTTAGCCAAGTTTCATACCAGAGGCTTCACGTTAGGTTATTTTTAAGCACAACCCTGATGAAAGATAAATTTCTACGCTTATCCTGCTTAATGAAAAGTAATAAATTTTTTATTAGGAATAATTAATAAACTCGCAGAATGGCATTACATGTATAACACGATATAGATGTATGATGTTTTTTTCATAATGATAATTTATCATTATGTCGACTATGTTTTCAAATTTCCAAGGAAATCATCTGAGAATTTCACGAACATTCGTTTTCTAACCGTTCGAGCGTGACAAAAATTACAGTTAGATGATAAATAGTTTTTACGTCTCATCACTCACTTTCTAACACCCTCCGCTATGATCGAATAGATTATCTTCTTTCACTTCAAGAGATATCGGAGATTGACGGCAACAGGAAACTTCGCAAACGCGATTGCACAATTTTCATACTTACGTTAATACGATCAGATGGAATCTCTTTTGAATCAAGCTTCAAAAGAGGCCGCAGCCAAGTTGTCAAAACAGAGTACGTGTCAGACTCTCTGTCGGTGAGACAATTCGAGTGGAATTCGCATTGTCATAAATTTTCCCGTACCTTCCTTGGCATACGCACAGTAACGATCCAATAGCATAAATGTATACGTGACATTTGGCTACATTTTAAAATTCGGTCTCATTGTACGAAAGACGCATCTCCATTGGTAATTCTCGCCCACACACCGTGTATTTTTACACCTCGCCTTAAAACGCGATGCATGCTAGTATGGCGCGTGTGGACGTCGCCGAGAAGGTGTGGGCCTCATCCTGTGACATACGCGATATGCCCCCTGCTGTCTGCTTTTTCATGCCTAATCGCGAACGCTGTTTGCCTCATGGGAACCAACGCGTGTCTGACGCAACCGCGTCATTATGGAATTCCTTCGCAGATTGGGGGAGAAGGAGGGGAGGGGGAGGGATCGCAATATTGCGGCGTCCTGTCGTCCGGACCATTGCTTCTTAAAATTCACACTCGTAAACATTAAAAAAAAATATACAACTCGATACTCAAAGTAAAAAATAAAAAAGTGATAAAGAAACATATTGCTATTGAAATATAAATCTTGCAATCTGATAGTTTCAACTTGAAGATCAATTTTGAGAAGATACGATATATGATATGATATGATAAGATTGATATACCTATTAGTATACCTATTAGTGTATACATTTTAAATAATATTATAGATATTACGTAAATAATATAATATACTCTCTAAATCTGAATCAGTGGATAGTCACTAATTACTATAATGGCATACTTGGTACTGATAATCCATGAAATTCAATTAAAAAAGGAAGAATGTTTGAGCATTAATAACTAAATATATACTGATATTAATTTCAATATTCCGATATCATATTCATTGAATTTAAGCACTAAACAAGTTTTGTTAGATCATATAATAAAATTAGGAATAGGTTAAAGATCTCATATTTAATTCATTGATTACAGTAGCATACTTGATACTGATATCAGTAATTATCCACTGATTCAGATTTAGAGAGTAATAATAATATATTATATTTTCTGTATTAATTTTAATTAATGTAATTAAATATATATATATATATATATATATATGTATATGTATTTAATTACATTATTTAAAATTAGAGCAAATATTAACAATCTAGTTTCTAATTTCTTTGATATTCTTTATTAATGCACAATGTGTAATATCCTTATACATTATAATATGACTTAAATGAATGAATATTGAAGAATTACGAACGTAAGTTTATGAACGTTACAGAGCGGTTTAGTTTATTAGACGTGGTAATGAGTTATTTTGTCGCAAAATTGATCAATAATGCGGGCATGAGGTAGCGATAGGATCTGGGTACATTGTTAACATGTCAAGAATTTTCTCATAATAAAAATATAATAGTAAATTTGTACGTTTTTTTAGAAAATAATGCTGAACAATGGAATACTTCTAGGATTAAGTGTACTTGAACGAGGAGCGGCAGGTAACGAATAGAATAAAGAGCAACTGACCGCTTTTGCATTCAGGTAGAAAATAGACGTCCATGACGAGTTTTATCCATACCTTGTGTTTCCTTTCATGTTGAGCGCTTGTGAATTCGTATAGTTCCGAATATTCAAAAATATGCTTGTTAATAAATAAGTACCGAATATGTATTGCCAAGTATTCAAAAATATGCTTGTTCATAAATATGTACCGAATATGTATTGCCAAGTAAGTATAGAGAAAATCGAGGTGTCATAGTTTTTGAATAATGATTTTTATAAAAAGTGAATGTAAAAATTTTTTAATTACATCATAGTACATCTATCCCTTAGTGAGATACTGAGTACTTTCATCATGCTTATTTGTCAATTTTTAATAAATTAGTATCTCGTATTTCCCGCGCTTTCTACATTTTGAGGATTTGCTTTGTTATTGTTCATCCATTATCTACGTATTTTGTTATGCCAATTTGACCTGTTTACATTTTAACTACACTCATATCGTTGAACGTCGGTTATGATCGAATGGATAATGTTTAAGTAAAATATTTATATAATTCACGTAAGTGCAATATATTGTTTTACAATATTTATAGCGAGTTATTCTTAAAAATCGTAAATAATATACACGATGTTTTTGGCGCAAAAACCATTCTATACCACAATTTAATATTATATCAGCATTCTGTAAAAAGAAGAGAATGTCCTGGCATACTGATTGCGTTATTAGCTTTTTGACCCTCCATATATCAATCACAATCGACACTACAATCGACCATGATCTTTCCTATTGAGGGATGCTAATTGTAAGAAATGTGAACGCATTACTCATTAACCTAGCAAAACAGTTAATTGAAATTATTTTACATGCATTTGTGCAACATTGTGGCGATCTTGACACTGTGATAAATGACCACCGAAAAATATTCGAAGTTCTTTCCGAGTGTAAGAATATTTTTTTCTCGACACTTCGCTTTCCCCCCAGAGCTCTACCTCTCCTCTTCCGCCCCTCGTTTTAATCGTTTTCTTGATCACGAACGTCTCTAATGAAACTGACATTCCGAAACAAGAACCCCCGAAGGCCCGGAACGTGAAATAGGATTTCGTCTTCGGGGTCGGATTAATGCATGCAGTCGTTTAATCCGACAATATTAATGACCGCCGATTCTACGTCTCGCGTTCGCTTACGATTCAAGGATTCTACGGTCTTTAGAAACGTACGAACGGCAAAGGAAAGGAGAGAAGAGCAGAGAAGAAGGGGAGATGCCAAGGAATATACATCCAGGCACTACGTAAGCCTATTCAGAGCCTGGCTTACGCGGCCGGACGACTACCGGAGTTCCACCGCTTGAAATTAATCGAGGTCTTATCATAATAATTTTATTCAGCTGTTTTGAAAGAGCCTCCGTCTAGTCGAAGAGAGATCGAAAAGAGGTAAAAAGGAGAGACACATTCGCTTCACGAAGACCTTCTTACCGTCTTTCTTTTGCGACCAAAGCGTCTCCCTCGATTTCATCCGCGTGATTTGTAAGAATTATTGGAATACCACGATGTATTTGCTTCTTGACATCTTTTGATTAGTTGCAGGATATGTCAAAGGCATAATATAAAGATTCTTCGTTCGTGAACAACAACAGAAGTATAGTTGCAGTTTTTCTAACGTCGTTCGACTGCTTCTCTTATTGGTATTTTCATATTTCTGCACTTTTACTGTCAATATTTTTCATGCCTTTACATATCTACATGTGTTTTCGAATATTTTTGCGACGACAGATGTCCGAGTATTATCAAAATGATTGAAATATACTGAGAACATTTATGAGCTGTCTAAATGCATCGTTATATACAGAATTGGAAAGTAAAGTTACTTGTAATGCGTTTTCGTTACTTTTTTTCGATAACGAATTATATTTCCTTATGAGTAATGTTAATGATAAACGTAATTACATTTTTTGAGTAATGATAAAGATTTGACTCATTACTTTTATCATTATTTTATTTTTAGCGTATATGTTAGGCATGTTAGGATCAATAAGTTTGTTTTATTCAGCTGAATTTTTATTCAGCTGAATTTTAATATAAGCGTTTTCGTGTCCTGTGTGCAAGAACTAAAAGTCTTTGATATAACTCATGCAAAGTTTAGGCACTAAACATATTCTCTCTACTGTTATAAAGAAAATTAATTATTGGTGGAATTATGTATGTTTAATATATACATAGATATATTATATATATATATATATATATATATATATATATATATATGTACATTTATTAAATTTTGAGTTATTTCTTTATTAGAATATAAACTTTTATGATTTTTATTTATACCATAAAAATTTATTATTATAATATTTTATGAGTGTCTAGGAAAAAGTAACGAAAAAAGTAACGACTTATTATTTTTTAGTAACGGTAATGAGTTACTTTTAAATAAGAAACGAATATAACAGCAACGAGTTATACTTTTCAGTTTTATTTTTCAGAAAAGAGAATGATAAAGATAATGAATTACTTTTATAAAATAACATTGCCAACTCTGGTTATATATCATTCGAAATGTCTACCTTTAAATGTTAAGGCTCAAGAATTCCCGAACACGCGTCATATCCTGTGTTGCAACATTTCCCCTTCAACCCTTTGAGATGGCGTCCGATGTCTTTCGCTGTCGTTTCTCTTTCTCTGTCTCTTCACTGTCGACAGTTAGCATAATCGATCAATTCCCATTCGATGCCTTGATGCCGACTACAGAGCCAGGCACACCTGTAACAGATGGAAAGCATGGCTGTAACTCTTGCACCCGTAGTCGGCTCGCTTCCATCGCGAAATAAATTCCATTCGTGTTCCGGCACACCGCGAGGTCGGTGCAATAAAATTTACATAACACTTCGTCGATTAGATACAAGTGTTCTACCTCGCGCAGAACTCGCTGATTTCTTCCGTGAAGGGCATTAAGAGGCCGCACGGTGTTTTCTGAAAATGGCCACGAACCGCATTTGGAAGCATCGGCAAGAAGCAACGATAAAGGCGCAATAAAATGTTTTCGCGGCAAACTATATGTACCTAATATAAAAAGCGAACGGAGATATTGGATGCGACTTGCTGATCATCGGCGAATAAATATGAATATCTAATGTTTGTATTGAAAAAAAATATTTCGTATGATGTGTAACAAAAATTTCTTTTCTTTTCAATTAAAACATTTTGTTAGAACAACATTTTTTAATTAAAAAGTAAGAAAGTTTTTTTTTTAAGTCACGTGTATCATACAAAATATATTTCTTATAGCGTTTATCATTGATAGAACTAGCGCGTATTATACTTAGTATTATACTTTAAAATTGTACACAAATCAATGTAACAATGTATGTTTAATAAAATTGTAGAAACGAGTTAAATCGCGAAATCCTCAATACATTTTATTGTGCTGTTTGATAAAATATACGTTGAGCATTTTATCAATTGAGATATCTCAATTTTGCATTCAGATTAGAGTAGTGTAACAACGATTTTAATGTGCACAGAGTGCACATCAGTTCTGCCAATCAAAAATGCTATTAGTAGCGATATACAGATGCTATGTGCTCGGATTTATTTACTATCTAGAGCGATATAACTATGTAATGTATTTTATACATTGTTATAGAATTTTTATTAAAAAATAGTTTGAATTTTTTTGAAAATTCTACGTTGTCTATTTTATTAAAACTATAATCAACGATGGTCAAGGATTAATGCTTATTACATGGTTCAACTGTGTTGTACTCTGTTTCGGACACGTAATACCGAGCGACACGGCGACGGTTAGTGCACCGGCATTGCAGAAAAAAAAGCTTCTCAAGTCGTGAATTCAATTACGTCGGCGGTCTAAGGGTTCTTTTCGCGATCGTCAATTACATCCGTCACGTGACGACAACGCGTCCTTTTTTTCGAATGCCTTACCCGCTCGTCCTTTCTTACGAGAGCCTTTTTCACATAATTCCAATTATCCACGCCGTCCCGTCCGCGCTCGTTCGCGCTCGTCTTCCCGACAGTGCGGCGCGCATTAATTAGCGGGAGCTTCGTCGGCTACTCGCAAAAAACTTTTCGTAAGAAGTTCCCCCGTCATTTTGTCGAGCCCCCGGGACAACGCACGAGGATACTTTCCATTTTTTTCTTTCGTTTATCCTTCTCTCTCTCTCTCTCTCTCTCTTTCTCTCGTTCTCACCCCGTTGTCGCGGCGAACAGGTTTCCTTCGTTAGAGGTGGGAAGAAGGATTAAAGGAAGGACGATATCGTCGCGACGATTCATTTTTACCCCTCGTGGTCTTGGTTCGTTAATTTCTTGATACGTCCGCGTTAATTGTGGGTAGCGAGCTGTCTAATAGAAATAATATGATAATTCAGTGGTAAGGGTTGCCCAAGCGTTCTCACAGAGGTTTATGGAGAAAAAAAAGGATCGATACATGGAAAAGTTCCCGCGGAAAGGGTTGTTTGCTCCGGAGAGTAAATATTGGTATAAAGGGTGGCTCTTGGGGATGCTAATTGATCGGAAGAAAATTCGAAAGCGATATGGAGAAGGATGAGGGTCGTTACGTGTCTTTGTAATCCGATTCATCTTCGTGTTCTTGAACCTAAAAAAAATATTCGATCGTAAGAAAATGTAAAAATGACGGTTAAATTGATTACCATATTAATGAATGTAGTTTTGAATTGGAGAGTGGTTGCGTAGAGTATGAATTATACGTTCGGATTGATAGATTGTGCAGCTGCACGTATGTCGAAATAACTCTGCTACCGTATGCGGATGCGCGCGAGATGGAATCGATAGTGATTTCTCGTCGGCGTCGAAATTGTACGTCGATTAATGTCCAGTTTTGAACGCGCTTGCGCGGTGATCAGCGAATAGGCACTGATATAAAATAATCAGCTACCGTATATCTGTCTGCGTGTCTGTCCATATGAGACTGGGGAATTTTTTTACTGACGGCTCAAAGATTGCGTATTGGGGCCTCAATCAGTTCAAATTAGAATTCAAAGTTCTATTCAATTCTATTTAATTGGATATTATACCCAGTGAATGATTGTATATTAAATTATATAGACAATTCCGCAACCCTCTTCGTCGATTTTCATTCACGTCATTTGAAAAGTTGCAAATAGTCGATATTATCCTTTCCGGTCGCAAAATTATACGACATAAAAATCACACAAAAACTTTATTTAACTACATACAATCCTATTGTATATTAACCATTTGAGAACGGGAGTCTAACAAAAAAATGTAAAGATATTATTTTATTAAAGAAGTTTTTCACTGAATTTTTTTTATTTTGGCTTCAAAATTTTAAAATTCAAATTGCAAAAATGAAGATTATTGTGAAATTCGATTTTAGGAAGTTCTTAGTTTTATCGTCAAATTTGACTGTAACCTGAAAATGTCAAATTTCAAAAGAATAATAATCTTTAATGAAGAAAGCTGTAGTGTTATAGTTTATAATTAAAATTTGAAAGTTAGTTTGAAAATCAATATTGTTTGTATAACACTGAAGAGCAAGTTTCAAATGAAACTTTTGAATTTTAATGTTATTTCGCAATAAAAAAAATAAAATCTCTAAAATCAATTTTTATATATGTATGACAATCAGATTATTTTTTATTCGCCATATTGAGTCCACTGTTTTGAATTTTTTATTTTTGATCTCAGATTCGCGAATAAAGCATTATAAATTATCCAATAGGCCAAGTTTCATGAAAATTTAGCGAGCAATTTACATAAAACGAAAGGGAGTGTATCCAATGGACATATTGTCGATAATTCTTAGAAATTTATTGGCTACTTTATTATTGAAAGAGAGTAATTAATTACTTATTTGGAATACTAAAAAGTATTGAACAAGTGCTTTTAATATTTAAAATCAGTAATTAATTACTATCTTTCAGTATTAATTGTCAGTTATTATAGATTTTTGTAAGGGATTGCTTGATAAAATTATGTAAACAAGATAATATGTACTATTGGATAAAAATCTTAATGAATGTATATCAACGTTGTAAAAGTTAAAATATTGTCTTTTATATTACTTTTGGTCCATGTTATGTATAATATTCTCATGCGCATCTGTAGATAATTAATGCATCGCTTCAGGGTATCTATGTAACCATTACAAGCGCATCGAGTATGATGAAGAATTTCCCCACGTTACTTGCTTTAATGAACGCTAGCACACAGGAGCTGCGAAAAGTTGATATCTCCAGCACCTGTTCCCTTCGGCGCATATTTCTGCTGTGGGACTATAAGTCTATGCGCACTCATGCGACACGGATTATCCGACGATCTTTATGAATGAATTACAACAGAATTTTCTCTTCATTCTTATACTTGAACTTCAGGCTATTTTATTTTAACGTATTTATTGTTTAAAAAAGTGAAAATTATTGATCCATAATAAGTGAAAAATGGATTGATAAGTGAAATATACAAATAAAAGAAAGAGTTCTATATTATGGTCGAAACGGATCTTGATGCAATATTTATTAAATTTGCAAGTATATTTTTTAGTTTTGCGAGCTGATTCGATTTTGTCGAATTTAAATTTGAAGCTGAAAATAATATGTTACAAATTATATTGATATATTGATTATATTGATATATTGATCTTCAATTTTAATAATAATACTAAGAATTATCTTAAAACATTGTAAATAATTTATCTCGAAAAATTTCATCTCAGACAGGATATATTTTTCACCAAAATATTTGTTGCAATAAATTGCATTCTTTGAAGTGTCATTAAAATTGACAATCAATGTAATTTATGATGTTATTTCCAACTTCGGTTTATGATTATGTTTTAAGTTCGACAAATCAAATCGGCGCGCAGTTTATAGAATTGAAAAATGTATTTATTTGAAAATTTATAGATGAATATTATTAAGCACCAAAATTCGCTTTAAATATAGGATTCATTTTTATTAATTCATATTTTTCATGGTATCTATACTAACGTACTGCTATTTGTACTTACAATTCTATAATTTATGTTACTTTTTTTAATGAAACGTTCTTCAGATATAATTTTTCTATTTAAAAACTCTATTGCGTACATTGTCCGAATTCTCGTATTTTTTTTATCTTAATAATGCCCTTCGCCGATAACTACGAAGAAATTGATCTTTCAGCCACCTGTTCTCTTCAGTGCAGCTCCCATACCTGTAACAATCAGCGGCGGCTCAGTCTAACGAAACGATTATGCAGATTGCGGGAGGGTCCACTGACGGGTCATACGTCGCGTGTATATGTGGTGACACCATAATTTGCATCCTTAAATCATGTAATCTTCCAGTTTAAACGTTTTTAACGATTGCTGCCCCGTTTGGTCTCGAAACGCTTCACTTTTCGTCGAGCGGTGCGCGAGATGCGGCCACGGCGCGTTTTAAGGACGCTACTGGGTGGTCGGCGGACAAATCGTTCTCTCGAGCCCGCGAATTATGCTAATGTGGGAAATTACGAAATATATAATTGATATTTATAAGCGACGATGCCCGTCCGCTCGCGCCTTCGAGGAATAGCGATATTTTGCGATCGATCGGTAGGGGAAGGGGGAGAGGAGACCATCGAATGGAAAGTTGAAACTTATAAAAGATCTTTACTTTCATTTTTTACAAATTCCTTGTTTTAAATAATATCGTATTTTGATATTATAAAAAAAGGCGCAATAAATCTGTAAACCACGTAAAAGTTGATTTTGCTAAAACACAATGAGCGTATTTGGTGTCGATGTCGTTGCTTATTCTCTCGCGATCCTTTGACATACATTCGTTAGTGGGCGAGAAGAGAAGACGGCTGTGTATTTTTATCTCACGATGTCACGATGTCGAGGAGATGCCCACACGAGATACGGGCACACGCGCGTACACGCTCCGGCGTCCCCCCTTCCTCCCCCTTCGGTCACAACGGTGGAGTGCCGAAGTCATCCACGCAGGCCGCGTAGACACAAGCATTCGACGGGAGGGGGAGGGGGTTAGTAAGGTCATCGAGTGTGGGAACCAAACGGCGGTGATGACGAGGATGACGCCACCACGTGACGTCAGCCGGAGCCGCGAGAAAGAGGCTGGGCTCGGAGGAACTCGCTCGTAGATCGGAGACGTTGGCACATGAGTCACTCTGTTCCGGTACACGGCAAGTCGGCAACGAGCCGTTCACTCGCGAGTAGCGGGCGCCCCTCTAATTAGAACAGGCTGAAAATAAACTCGGGTCGTTTGCTTTTAATTGCCCTGCTAGACGATTCTCGGACGAACACCCCTCGTGAGCCTCTTCTTTGTATGTTCGCGCGCTTGAAAGTCAGACTCCTCGGAATTACGTTTTTCGAGTTCCGCCATAACTGCTTAATTAGCCAGCGCGGCATAAATCTTCCACGATACCCACATTTTTTAACTCTAGATTATTACAACCCGGAGCACATTCACATATATATATATATATATATATATAAATAAAACGAAGAATTTCCGCGGTGGTTAATAAGCTATGTGGGATGGCGCCGCTCCAACATCTCGTGACTTCGAATTGCTTCGATACGAGGCATACGTAGGTCTGTCGGTCGAATCGGGGTGGTTAAGAAAAATGCATATAATATGCGATTGACGCGCGTAGCATCGCGTTGCGCGCGCGAACATCGTGAATGCAGCCGGTACTAATTTAATATTCTCTTTGCTGGGACAAGACAACCGTGACAACGAGGCTTACGTCGAGTCATGACGCAGAAACAATTCGCCTCGTGGTGCAGGATAATCTGGCACGCGGCACCATGCGATTGTCACGAAGATATCTGACACCGCGCCGTCTCGCCGCGTCATCTTCCTTTCCTTTGTAAGATACGAGATTGCGACTAAGGATAAATGCTAGCGAGTATGAAAGACTGAGAAAATATGTGCGCGATGAACGAAAGGAGAAATCAAAAGAGAGTAAAGATATTAGTGTATAAATATGTAAATCTATTTAGGTAGAAAGATATGTCATTTTATTTTATTTAACCCCGAAATTATCATCTGGGATATTTTTATATTCCAGCAATGAAAAATTGTTATAAAATATTGTTTTATATAGATATTATTTAATATATAATATTTCCTTTTTTTTAAGTAACTATTCTTTGTGAACTTTTAAATGCAGTTCCAAAACCTGTGATAAAAAAAAAGATTTTAATATATTAATTAAAATTTGTATTTTTAAAAATTATATTACATATAATAAATTATTTAACGTGTTTATTTCGTTTAACATTCGTTTAATTTTTATTTACTTTTTTCAAAAAATTGTAATTAAATCCGTATTCATAATATTCTCAGATATTAGTAAATTGTAAAATAATCGATGATATACAATATGATATACAATAATTTTCATTGGAATAAAAATATCCAGGTGATTGATTGTTTACGTAAAAGAAATTAGATGGTTAGTTTTAATTGAACATAAACCCTATATTTAAAGCATAATTAAAAGTAATAATCAATGAATCATAAAAATAACGTGGAAAAAGTTGAACATGATGATAGAACTTTCTACAGAGAAGCGTGAAAGGGGGCGAGACGCATACACTGTCGCGAGCCCGTATTAACTTTAACGAGTGACGGCCCACGCGACGATTCGACGGGTCGAAGGTCAAGCAGACGTGAGAATCTTCGTGGATTCTTCATTTCTCTGACCTTCGGGATGAAAGCGGAGGTTTGCTCGACAGGTTGACTAACATCGACATCGTCTTCTTCGTTGTATATGCTGCCTTGCGTTAGCTCGCAAATATTCTTTAATAAATTAGTTATGAGGATACTTACGGCATATATGTGTGTGTATGCCTGTTTTATGTGAAAAAAAATCTATGGGAATTTTTACAAGAATGATGACAGCACACAAATTATTTTCTCTTTGGGAAAAGGAATTGAATTTTCTATGTATCTTCAAGGATATATTAAAAAAAAGAAAAGAAATAAATCAAGATCAACAAAACACTCTTAGCTCTTATTTGAAACTAATATCGAATAATATAACCTTTATGTATTTACTATTTTTCTATTTGTGTATGTCTTTGTGACTACTTGAAAAATTATACTAATATAGCCTTTCAAATAATAAATGCACAAGGTTACGAAACTTTGCCTTTGTTTGCGTGAAAATCTTCAAAACATTAAGTGGCATTTTTTGTTTCTTAAGAGACAATTGCGAAGGGATTCGAGCGACAAATTCCACCCGGTCAAACGACTTGTTGTCTGTGCTAACAAGCGCATTCACGTACGCCGTTTTGTTCGTAATCGTAAAAAACCGGAATCGGGCGGAGCGGCCAATAGCACGTCTGCATTTAGTAGCGAACAGAAGCCACTTCTCGACGTTGTCATTTTTCTCTCCCTTTATCTTCTCTCTCTCTCTCTCTCTCACATCCTGCTCGCGGTCTGGGTAGTCCACTCTGGCGATGATTACGCATATAAAAATGTAATTTCTCACCGCGAGCCGACCATACGCGATGCGTGTGGTCTAGGCTGACGCGCGTGTGGCCAAACCGAAATTTACGATTAAAAATCGACAACGCGATGCGTGAGGTCGTAAACCTCGATGGAGTCCATGGATTCTACAAAGCGATCGATTTGTCATTACGAAACGTTTTGATAAAGATCCGCTTGGGAGATACGCGGGGTTACTCCGTTGGATCCTTTTGTTCTAGTTGCGCGTCTGATTTATGGCGGTTATCGCGAAATATCTGAAATGGCCAAAAATGATTAATTAAATTTTCTTCTTTGAAAATTTCGTTTCAACTGATTCAGAAAACTGTTTCATATTAATGCGCCAATAAAGATGAAATGAAAAAAAAAATGAAATTTGCATAGTAAAAATAAGTTTAAGGTGGTTCTTTAGTAAATTATCATATAAATATCTAATTTTTTTATATAATGAAGTTGAAGTACCGAAATTGACATGTACAAAACCATAGATTTTTCTCAAAAACGAAATTATGATAGTTGAAAAAATTATGATTTTAATGGTCATAAAAAAAGTGAATGTCTATTCTGAAAATATATATTTAAGTGCATAAACTTGCATATTTAATCTCGAAAAGTAAACATAATCTCATCTTGTTTTCGTTCGATCAAGATGTAGCTCTTGATTTATTATCGTATTGTTCCATATTGTTTCATTGAGGTATACAGTAGTTTTAATATTTTATTCAAATTATGCAGATATTTGTAATTTTGGGTGGGCTCTGGTGAAACACCTCAAATTTTCGGCACTTTACTAAAGAATTTTAAACCAGTTTCGCTGTTCATTTTTTTTAAGTAGATGTGCATACACGTACGATGTATCCAGGTATCTAATACATAAAAAACAAATTACTTAGTAATTAAAGTTAAATTTAAAAAATTTAAAGGTTAAGTTAACTAAGAAGTTTAGTTAAAAGTAAAATTTTAAGTTCTGTAACCAAC
>NW_012130107.1:616996-642733 GCF_000143395.1 Atta cephalotes | reverse complement strand
AGGTATCTAATACAATAAAAAAAAACGAAATTTTTACTGAAATTTAAGTAATTTAAAAAATTTAGGTAATTACAGATTTGAAAATAATTTTGCTGAACCATAAAGTAATTATGTAGGAAACTCACGCATAGAGATTAATTATGCAATAAATTTTGACATTCTAATATCTTATATGTGTAATTATTTTAATAGGTTCAAAATTATTTTCAAATCTGTATCTAGTTAATTTTTAGATATTTCAGCAAAGTTGTTTCTTTCATTTAGAGTTCTGTTAAAATATATATATTAACAGTACTATATATATTACAGTAAAATATATATATATATATATATATATATAATATATATATATGTATATATATATATATGCATAAAAGAATTGTTTTTAAAAAACAAATTTATTGTAAAAATATATAATCGAAATCATATATTCTAAAGCACTACGCTTAATTATCTAAAACGTATGTCACGCATTGACATAGTCAAATTTTTACAAATATATGACAGTTTTAAATCAACATAATGAAAGTAATAGCACAGTAATATAATTTATTTCGATCTATTAATTATTTACGCTTTCTCCTATTTTATACCAGGTAACGATAACATGAAATATTTTGCGCGATAGAATTTATCAATGGATGTAAATCATTCATGGAAACTTAGACTTGTAGGTAAGACTTGTAGGTAGCTATTTTTTGTCGCCTAGCTTCTGTTAGTCTCATCGCATATCTCCACCGGGAAATACAGATTTATATGTTTGCCGGCTGTGGACAGTCGTTTCCTTAGAGTAGCAATACGATATTTTCGTCTCCCATGCCTATTTCCCGTCGTCGCGTATTTGCCCATGAAGGGTGAGGTAGGGTAAAAATATAAAGCTAGTCAGTTTTATGATACCAAGAGGAGTTTTTTTACCCTTATGAAATTCCTTTTAGAAGGAAGGGTTGTATCGCACAAGTCAAAATATTGCTTTATTGAGATGTCTAATTTTGTTGCCTTTCCGGAAACAGATTTTTTTCATGGAAGGATCGAGTTTCTAAAGGGAGCCAAAAGGAATTATTAGTTCTACTTTTTGGGCTCTTGTGCTTAGTTTATACCGTTAACTCTATTTTTGCTACGCTCTGTCATATATATTCATATTTAATATATATCTTTTTGAATATACCTTTTTAGGATATACCTATCGCTACATCTAGCCAATGAAAAAAAAGAATTCGAAAAAAGGAATTACCTCGTGACCACCACGGCGAACAACGGCTTCAGTATTTTTTTGAACGTTTCAAACGGTAGTAAAGATTTTTTTCTAAACCTTCCTTTATAAAAAAAAAAAAAAAAAAAAATACAATTTGACCAACAGACACTGAAATAGTGACCGAATGACTCTTTTCTTATTTTTTGCAGATTTCAACTGCAGTTTCTTTCCAAACGTTTTTCTGTGAAAATAATTTCTACAAATTAAAAAAATGACAATATTATATATTGCTTAGGAAAATGAATTAGAAAATAGTTTTCTTCTTCCTCTTTTTTCTATAGTGTACTATTTTACAGGCAGCCTAAGGCTTGTTAAAATAGGCTTAACTCCTATCTTAAATCATTTTAATGGCCGGCACGCTATGGGATGTGGTGTATAATTTCAATTAATAGAATTTAGGAATGATGGTTTCGTGCAAGTTATAACATTTAGATCGCATCTGAATGTAGAGTTTTATAGATCATAAATCCATTCGAAACATAAAATCATAGATAGAAGTAGATTTAAGTCGTAAACATTCTACGAAAAAAAAAAATAAATAAAATTTTCCATATATTCATAAAGGAAGTGTATGATACAGTATAGATGCAGATAGTTGCCAGTATTTTTTGCGACAGTTTTTTTTAGCTCTCTGAAACGTATTTGCATTTTGTCAGTGTAACAGATACTCTGAATGTTTTATTCTCTCTCGAATATATTTGTATAGACAAACATATGCCAATCGTCTCCATGTTTTTTATGCGTTTTATTATGTCAGTTAGCATACAACAAAAATGTTCCTCGCACAAATTACGTGCTACCCGCTTTCGAGCACGTCGGCAACCGGTGCATCATGAAAGAAAGGAGAAAAGGGTCAACCCTCTTCTGATCAGTCGGCAACAAGGAGTTTTACCGCAGAAGAAGGTACGGCATCGCAGTCAACCGAAGAAAACGAGAGAGACGATTTGACGGCGCATTAACTTTCAGTTAGCCGCGAACATAAAAGTATCGTAATTTTAATCGTAAAACCACCGTTTTGTATGACCGTTTTGTACAGACTTTTACCGATCTGCCGCCTCGCGGAATTCTTTGGGTCCGCCACCCTTTAACGTGACGCGGATAAATTTGTGCCGCGGGACCACCAAGAAGGCGATCGCACCTCTGCTCGTGATACACGATGCAATGAGTGTGTATGCGCGCCGCTTAAGAACGCATTATGACACGACCCATGTGAGGTCCGTTCATCAACCCGGTGGCAGAATTAACATCGAATTAAGTTCGTTGATCGAGACGCGCGTATTTTTAACGCTGTGTGGGTCGGAAATTCGATAGACGCAGATTAATTGAATTTGAGTCCGTAAGATATATGAGAAAATAGGATTTTTACTTAATGCGGTTTTAAATTTTATGACATAGGTATAGACAAGAAATCGTTAAGATTTTTCCCATTAGAGACTAATAAAAAAAATGTACATATACGGTATTCATTATTTTTAGTACTGAAAACATCACGGAGTCTTGAAAGAAAACACATTATGTTTTTGGCGAAAGAAGATATTTTTTTAGAAGAAAGACCTTAAAATTGAAGAAAGTGGCCATTGCCAAATTTCTCGTAAAAATTGTTCTTGTCTTCTTTTTTAAAAAGAAAAATTTCCAGAATATTTATATTATTGGCAAATAACAGCGTTTGGTCTAAATTGTAATATAGTTGTGGTGATACAAGATCTCCTATTTTTTATTTCTGTATTAGATTGTACTAGAACTTGCTTTCGCCAAATATCATGTACTTATTTCACTTTAGGTTTCAAAAGTATACAGTCGTAGCAACAAAAAACAGATCCATAGTCGTAGTCAATACACGACTTATTCTTGATTTCACAAAGAAATAGTCATCTAAACTGTAACAATGTAAAGAAATAAATTTACGCTTTCGTACATTTATCATAATAAATTATCGTTTCGCTCTACATTTTTTTAATGTCTTAAAAAGAAGAATCAATTTTCAAAAGGTCGTGCAATTTTAGAACCATCTTTTTAACAATACAAAAACCGTGACAAAGCCAATTTTTTTTTGAAACTCGATAACTAGAGAACCAAATAAATAATAGAAGACAACACTTAAATTTTAAGTATGTGACAGAAATATGGACAGATTTTAAAGAAAACCTTTTTACTAATTTTTTTCAAAGAAAAACAGTTTACGATTTTTTTTAGATAATCATTTTTTCACGGCGAACGTGAATAATCCTAAATTTGACAAAAACAAAAATCTTATAATAAAGAGAAAAATGTTAATATCTCTTATTTCATATTTACTTATTTTGAAAATGACATAACATAAAAAATTATTTTTTAACTTGACTGAGAAAATTACTGAATTAAGCAAATAATATCGTCCAGAAAAATATATTTTTAACGTGATCTCATATCATATTTAATCATTTTCGTTTCACAACTTTTAAAAACCACTCTTTTTAAGTTTTGATGAATTTGACGATTTTTAAAAAATCGTCAACTTTTTCAGTATAAATTTGATGATATTTTTATAAAATTAAATTAATTCATTTTTATGTTGATAGGGAGATATTTACTTAATTAAAGGGAGATATTAACTTTCTTAGCTTCGTTTTCACAATACATGGTTATCTAAAAATTAAAAAGCAGCAAGTAATTCATGAATGAATTTTATTGATGAATCTTTTGGTAACATTTAATGTTTAGATTACCACATATTGTTAAAAACAAGCCTTAAATAATTGTTCCAAATTTTTTATAGTTTGACTTTTTAAAATTTATATCCCGAAAGTGTAGTTAAATTTTCGAAAAAATATTCTAATACAAATGTATACAAGAGATTAAAAAATTACAAAGATATTAATACAAAAGATATTCAGCTTATTGAATGCTATCAATAAAAAAACTAAAAATATCTCTTTCAAAATGTCATGGCTCATTTCGAGTTATAATTAAATTAACTTTAAATTAATATAAAAAATTTTTTATTGGTGATAAAAAGGACAAATATATTTAAAGTTACTAAAGGTCATCAAAATATGTCTCCTTACTTATCCTCTATAATTTTGATAATAAATTATAGTTTTCTTTCTAACTATATATTTTGAAAACTTGTGAATTTTTTATTAGATCTATCTTGTGTGTTTGTGTGCGCGCGCGCTTTTGTGTGTGTGTGTGTGTGTGTGTATGATGAATATGAAAATTAAGATATAAAAATTAAAATAAGGAAAAAGACAAATGCTTTTTCTACGACTTCAATACCAAAGCGACGGCGACATTTATTTTTCGTTTACTTTCACATTGTGACAAAAGATGACATTACCGATTAATAGACATTTAATCAACTGGGGCACGTCCTTTGCATGGAAATTTAATTAGTTTTTACTTAAAGTTCGACGAATGTCTTGCTAGGATTTCAAAAAGGATTTTAGTCTTGTATTCTTCCTTTCTGCTTTTATTATTATGCAACTAGAACATATTTCAGCTTTATGTTCGACAACTCTTGAGCTTTACAATACGTTTTAAACTAGCGTTAAAAATTTGATTCTATGAAATATGAAGATGTCGCGCTTATTATGTACAAACAGCATACAAGGTTACGTCTTGGAATATGCTAAAATTTCGGTACACTTTGATGCAAAAGGCTTGTGTTTGCTATAAATAACACTTTCGAATAAGGGTTGCTTTTTCGCATTTTCTGTTTAACTTAGAAGAAAATGGTGACCTAGAATTGCTATTCTGCAATAATCATAAATTTTGTGTTATTTGAATTAACTTTCACTAAAATCTAATTATTTCGAAGTTATTTGAGGAGAAAAAGTTGAACAAAAGTAATTGAACAAAATTACATATATTTGTTTAATATGTATAATATTGAAATAAAATTTCTATTAAATATTGTTTAATATTGTTGAAATAGAACATATTTGATTATATATACAATTTTTTAAATATAATAAAATTTTTCATTATAACAGTACAAAATATCTATATAAAAATTATTTTTCTTTATCTCTTTCTCTTCTAACAAAATATTTTTATTAATTTGTTAGAAAAGTTTCTAATTATTATTATTCTCGAGTTTTTTAAATTTGTGGAGTATATAAATTTTATGTCTAGAAAAATCCGCATACGTAAAAATAGATAAGAAATGGCAATTTCTAACTTTCTATTGTTATGCGCGTAGCACAAAGAGTAGATATTCAGTCATTAAATCTTCAATGTTGAGTTAAAACTATCAATAATGACGCGACATAAATATATATAGATTTATATAATTTAACCGAAATTTGATTGGTTAGTTATGGTAGAAAGTATTGTAGAAATGGTTTATTTTGGCATTTTTGCGGCACACGTTTGTAGTACTACAAAGAAGTGCCGCACTTTCCATTCTGAATTTTTGTATTCCTTTAAGTCAAACTTAAAACAGAAGAGATTCTATTATATCGGGATTTTTTATGGTCTCGCATAAAATACTAACGAAGTTTTTTTTTGACTGAAATTTGCAATTGTTGCCAATATATTTGTTAGGAAAAATCTCGCCAATTAATTTTGCACAAAATTTTTCTTTTTCTAACAGTCTTTTTTTAGTAGATGTCTATTTTTAGAAATAAAATTTCTATATTAACCACATAGTGATGTCGGATGCACATTCGAGTTCTTTCAGCTTAGTTTTTAATTATTATTAGAGCGTTTTCCATGCGTAAATAAAAAGCGTGCTATTCGATGCCGCTACGCGCGTCTCTTGTGCTTTCGTTTCAATTGGTTTGTATCAGGAGATCCTCTTGGCTTTGTTCGAAAGTCGTTAAGACTTACGAGGTGATAGAGTCATTTCAGAGACAATCTGACAAAAAAAATATAATGAAACCTTGTCAGAAACAATTTTTACGTCATGCAGCGACGTAGATTTTTATCGAAATAATAGCAGGTAGACAAACGAGAATGAACAGCACTGACTTGCAGACATATAAGTATTAATAAGAAAAAGGATAATACGAAAGTAAGCGCTAGTGATTGCGAGATAGGAATGATAAACAGAGTGATTGAAAGAAAACCGATGACATGGCAGAAATTGAAGTAAGGAATTAAAGCGTGGGGCGGGCAACAGATCGAATCAGAGAAGAATTAATAAGAACAGTTGTAATATTTTAAAGAAGTAATGGCCGCGTTCAGCAGAATATTTATTTTGCAATTGTTAGAATTTTTTTTCGCTGAGATATAAGCCTATTCCATCAGATTTAAAAGTATTTTTGACGCGAAGATTTCCAATAGTTGCAAAATAAACTGCTAAAAGCGGTCAATTTTTTTTAAACGTAGTTTACGGAATATAAAAATGCTTAATGCTTATTTCACATCAATTTCGGTTAAGAATTTTTAAGGAACGCGGAATGTCGACGGAATGGTGTCACCGAGAGAGATATAATGAGATGGCATTGCAAATCCTCCCACTCCGGTCCTTTTCGCTGTGGGATCTTACGTGCATTTCCGTGTGGGAGGAAATGCTCGAAATTGGATACGTGGCAAACTTTCCAAGGGATCGTGCTCGCTCGAATACCGTCTAATAAATAGCGCTATCGAATATTGGAACCACTTGATCGTTCTAAAACGTTATAAATCGCGAAATTTGATATCTTGATTATCAGGCGGATGCATTTCTCTTCTTTCCCACCGTATCGTTCTTTCAAGAGACTCAAACGTGTTTCTATGTGTCGAATTATGGGAATATAATAAATCGTTTAACTTTAGATTATTCATACTTGATGCTGAATAATTATTGTCATGAAATAATGTATGTATAAACATTAATATGTAATGTAATAATAATAATTATAAATATGATAATAAGTATTAAATAAATATTTAATATATTATAATTTTTAAAATATTATAGCAACAATTTTATTTGATGAAATGTAGAAAATTGAAGTCATTTTTATGTATGAGTATTTTATAGTAATTTGTTTTGTATTGTTTGCTTCTTAAATGCTCATACAAACTCTATATAAAAATTAGGACAACAGAATTAATATTATCATCTCTAATTATAACTTAAAGCTATACTCTCGGAGGCTGGGTCCGAACGGAAACCTGGCACCGTTTGCCCATGTGCCTAATATATCTCATTAAAATATATCGTGTAATATAGGTAATTTGATCTGATGTTGATCAAAATTGTATCGATCGACCATGGAAAATCGTAAAGTGATCCCTATCCGCGCACAAATTACTCCAGCCCATAATCACCGTCTCGTAATTACGATCGGCTAAAATTTATCGTCTTTACCATCGTTACGTTATTTCGAAAGACTTGCATGTAATTAATAATCGACGCGACGACGGAAAATCGCAAAGTGTTCCCTGCGCGTAAAAATTATGCGCGAGAGCGTAATAACGATCGATGAGTTTAGCCGTGAGTCGCGTCGTTCGCGATAACGCACAGTGTCTGCGATTAAAAATCAGACGGACTCGCGCGCGAAGTGTTCCATGGAAAATTGTAAAGTGGTTCCTCGCCGGGTCAGTTGAATATCGTCGCAAGTTTCTTATACGATTTCTTCAGTTGCCGGACGTAGTCTCAATTAACGGATCATTGAACGGCTTTCTTTTTATTTCTCACCGATTAATTTTAATTTCCGCATATCGGCTAACCTGCGGAAACCCATCATCATCCATCCTGAGCATTTTGCTATCGAATCGTGCGAGGCGCGTTCGAGAAGCACGCACGCATTTTTCACCGTTCGTGCACTTTCCTCGACCTCACGTCTACCGATCGGTACTCTTACGTGACTCACGCATACCTAAAATTGTAATTTACGGTCACGAAAGACTAGAAAATACGTTTGCTCCAGGAGAAATTTTCTTATCGGGGAATAACAGTTGAATTTAACGTCCTTAGGAAAACAAGAAACGTTAATAGTACATTTACATAGTTATGTCTGCCTCACACTCACACTTTTGTCGAGAAACATTGAACATTGAGGATATGGGATATACATTATATATCATATTCTTCTGTTTAATTTGTTTTTGCAATTAGTGCGATTTCTCATGTAGAGGATATTTTGATATTTTATTTTTCTCTGTAACTTGGCGAATCACGAATATACATTTCTCGTGGAAGATATATTTTGAAATGTTTTTTTCTTTTCTTCTGCCGGCAGATTTAAGCTGAAGTAAAAATGAAAAATCTTCGATAATTAATGTATCAGTAATGTAAAGATAATTGATGTATCATTTACTACTATAGTTCAAGTATTGTGTAATACTTTTATTGTACGATTTTTAATTTAATTAAATTGTTAAAAATAATTTTGAAAGTTTTACAAACAATGTAATAATACTAAACGTTCTACAAGTTTCCATTAAGTAAAAACGTAGACTAAACAAACGCGATTGCTGGTTCCTATAAGTATCATTAACGCCAGCACCCTTTCGATGATAGAAGTCTTCCTACAGCGATTTTCGACACGAGTCTTTTTGCTCCTTTTATGCGATCCAGATGTATCCGAAACGGTAAGACAAGTTCTTACATCGCGCCGCCAGCTTCTGGTACGTGTTAAGGTTAGCAGATGGCTTTCTAAGATCCAATGATCATAACTTGGAGTTTTCGTCTCACCCTCTTACGCAGCGCCTAATAGGCGCTCGAACTTATTTATCAGCAGCAGAAAAGCGCCAATTACTCGTTCGCTCCTCGAAACGGCGTGTCAACTTTCTCATTATAATTTTACAATTGTCGTTTGCGCCACTTAAAATGTCGTTCATTTCCGTTCATTTGCTCCACACTAAAAAATTATATTAAACACGTGTGAGCGAACGCGTGCATATTTAATGACGACGGACGGCAAAAAGGAGAGATTTTCCTTTAAAATATTCGTGTGCGTGTATGAAATTGTTTTAATGCCCAAACCGCTCCTGCTTTATTCGTTTACGATGGGTGTATTATTCAGGTATGTTTATGAAAAGTAAACATCCACTTCACCTGTTTGGATGCAAATTAAGTGAATTTCACGGTAGCAAACATATTGGATTTGACGCATGCATGCCAAAATCAACATCGGAGGAACGGAGCGGTGAGTTTTTCCTAAAAGCATGGTTCGATAGTTTCTCTTTGAAAAATAAATATTTGTTAAAACAATCATGCGCGCGTGGATCGGTGCGACTCCAATTTTGGTATAAGCAGTGCTGGTATAAGCAGAGTCGCAAAAAGTTATGGGATCGCTGTTCAAGAAACGTGTGTGTCGGAAAGGCAGTTAAAAGCGGTAACTTCAAAAAGATTTTCCCTCAAAGGAGTGGTTCTGAGCAACTGCAGCTCCTTTTATGTGTATCGTCGGCGGATCGTCTGCTGCAGTCCCACAATCGTACCCCCCGCTAATTCTTACCTTTGTGACTGAAAAATGCGGCCAAATTACAACAGAGGTCTACCATAATTTGCAAAACTATCTATTTAACAGACAATTTTAACAGCAGATGTCCTCTTCTTCTTAAAAGTGTACGTAGAAAATATTTTCGCGAATAATATAAATTTTCTGAAATTATCTTTAATACAAAAATTGATAGAATTAATTCTCTTAGAAATTAGAATATATCAAGAGCTCTCAGAAGATAGATTTCTAAAAGTTCCTTTAACATTTCCACGATATTTTCACACCCACAACTTGAAAGACGTTTCAGCAATATTTCCGGCGGTTTCGATGGGCGGAGCGATCGGAACGGTTTCGGATCCGCGCGTTGCAAAGTGCACGAAAAGTTAATTGAAGCCGCTGCTTTTCATGGCACGTTGTACAATAGGCGATTGTCCGTACGTCGGTGTGCCCGTACGGGGTGTTTTATTATGGGGGCTTGCTGGCGGGGTCTGACAACCAGACACTTACCACCGTGACAAAGTTCTCGAGGATCGAGGCGTCGAGGTGCCTCAAGAATTTTCATTCGAACGACGGCATGAAATCGAGGGGCGTGCAACGAGTAATTCACAGCTACAGCAGAAAAGAGAGGGCTCTCGTAAAATCTATTAATTCTCTTCAATACGTGTTTTCGTACGCTCGTTTTTATGCTTATCAGCGAAATTTCACGGATTTATACTTAAAATTAATTATATCATAATTGCATAAACGCCACAAACACAAATGATGTGAATGATATGAATATTTGCGAATGTTTGTTCTTTTGTTTAAACTTTCAGTTTTCTTTCTTTTAATTTGAATAATGCGTTTCCTCATTATTATCTCATGTTGAATATTATTTGTACAGGGTTGTCACAAAACTGGAAATCAGGGAAATCAGAAAATTATTAGTGAAATTGAAAACGTTCAGGGAAATCAAAGAAAAATCAGAAAATTTGCAACATTTCTTAAAAAATTAAATTTTTTTGTTTTATAGACTATATATAAATTTTTTTGTTTTTATATTTTTGTTTAATGTACGTATATCACTTATGCAATTTTGGAATACTACTAACTTAATAATTAAAAATGCAAGTGTCACAATATTAATAATAATTTACATTATTATGTTAAACTGATTTTTCAACAAATAATGGTTTTCAAATTAGGACGAAAATATCAAAAACCTTATCGAAAGTTAGGGAAAATCATGAAATTTTGTCTGGAAATCAAAGAAAAGTTATCGAATTTTAGAAGAATTGTGATAACTTTGTTGTATGTAACAAATCAAAATAGCTTCAAATGCACAATACGAATGTATTCCAAATCTCAGACTTTTTCGAGTAGCCAATTTAAACTGGCGCGTGTTATTTTCTGGAACGAAGGTATTGAGCGTTTGCTCCGATTATCATAAAATTTCACGTATGTATAACACTCATACTAGCAGGAAAGTTTGCTACTGTGCTGCTGAATACTTTGAGAAACAGTTGCAACAAAAGTGCGCTCGGTGCAGGTACAGAGCTGCGAGTCGTGCGAGTCAAATCGCCGACAAGGCGACGGCACAAGTTTCGACCAGATCAATACTTTCCATACCACAATCGTGTATATTAGGATATCCATCCAAGGGTCAATACTTGTCGGGCTACTTAAGGCACATCCTTATGTCGGGACAGTCGCACGACCGGAGGACTGCGTAAAGATACGTCGCCGCGACGAATTGAAAATTTCACGGGGACCGATGCGGCTTTTGCGGGCTTCTCCGCCCACGAAGATACGTGCTGTCCTACGTTTTACAATGTGCCTTCGTTAAGAAGGACCAGCTGCGCGATGCATAAAAATAAGCGTCAGTTGAATTTCATTAAAAAGTTTCAAAGAGAAGTACCGATACGAATGTGAATGACATTTACTCATACGATGTATCGTTCGATAAGTTTAAATGTTTTGGCGTGACTTTATATACGTATACTTTTAATTATAATTTTAATTATAAAATATAGAGACGCATACTATTGACAATCGCCCATATTATCAAAATTTATGTTGAGTCTTGATAATAATGTTTGTATTTTATAAAAGAAAAGAATATAATGTTTAATTATAATTAATGTGACAATTCGCTTTTGTCCCGCCAAACATGTCAAATATTCCAATTTTAGCAGAAACGATCCTGTTGAATAATATTTTATAAATTTTGCCAAATTGTAGAATATGTATTATCTCTTTCAAAAAATAATAAAGCCATTAAATATTTCCTCTGCAACGAATTAAGTGTAAACAGTGGAAAAAACTTAATTTTGAATTCGTATTTTAAGAGCAATATTAATAACAAAATTAATTTTGATTTCAGTTGCCAAAAATTTTATTATGTGAACTATTATATAAAATTTTATTATTATATAAACATTTCTTAAGAATTCATCTTATTAAACCAGATAATTTCTAATGGCGGATATAAATAATTGTATTATTTTTAAAAACAAATGACTTATTGTAATTATCTTTTTTTACATTCATACATCTTCCCCCTCTTTCGCTTAATATCTCGCTTTAAATCCGAAAATATTTGCTTAATTATAATATAAGAAATTTTCTTTCTCTTTCACATATACATATAATATACACTTCATTTATATAATCATTGTCTATTTTTTTGGCAAAATTACAATTTGGGTTTCACTTTGAAGACTAAACTTTTCGAGTGCGATAATACAGCATAATGTACAACATTGCAAATCCCCTTTTTTATTCTCTCAAAGAATTATAACGAAAATGTAGAAAGTGGCAGATGGCGACCAATATGATTATATTCGGTGCAGTTTAAAGGAGCGACGAAGATACCCGGGACCGTCACGGATTTCGAATCGGCATTCAGCCGATTTCCGCGGAGCTTGGAAACGGTGATTTCGCCACGTAAACAGGAGCAACGTCAAGATAGAGCGCGAAGAGAGTTGGTTTAAATTCCTTTCAGGCGACTTCCCTCGTTGGATTCATTCTGGTCGTTAGCAGATGCGATCCGCTCGTGATTCGGCCGGGTTTCATGATTTTTCACGGTTTCAGCAGGCAAGAGAAATGTCTGGCCATAATAGTCTTTGTACTCTGACTCGCGATGCACATGTGATTTCGTCGAAGCATTGTGCCGGAAGTCAGTGATTTAGCGTCGACGAAGGTTTCTTCCTGGATACATAATCTTTTTATATATTTCAGCGAGAATTTTGTATTTTCAAGAAACTACTGCAGTAGTATATTATACATATATCTTACAAGTCTTTACATCATTTAACTGTTATATAATATTCATTGTAATATAATGCACACATAAATATATCATCTATACAAGATTGTATATATAATAAAAGTTCATATAGACATAATAAATATAATTTCAACACTACACATGTCGCGAAAGAAAAAAATGAAGTTTGTATAGAAGATTATATTTATTCATCATCAATTACAGAACACAGAATAAAGAAAAATATTAAAAATATACTGTTCTTCCCTCTTTTTTTTCTTTCTTTCTCTCTCTTCATTGAACACGTAAAATTAATGTAATAATGGAAGACTATAAAATGTATCTTTTAATATTTCTTTCACAATGATTTTTGTTGATTATAATATTTCTGAAATCGCAATAAGATTTAACAAGTAGTTTTGGAAAATTGTGAGTACCTACTTGAGAAAATCATCATGCATATTTCTTACGAAATTGTTCGCGATTGAACGACATGCGATGTGTCGATATCAACTTATTGGAACGCGAAGCGTGGGCTCACTAAACAGAGCGCAGCGCAAGTTTCGATAATGAAGGGACCAATTACAATCAGGAATCGAAACTTGACGACAACATTTCTTCGTTGCTAAATTGTTTGATTTAACGTTACTTCCAGAAAACATCTCGGTTTCTCTCGAACAGTCTAGCAACGATTCAGTATAAAAAGGGGAACACAACGTTCTTCTCGATTCTTTTCAATTTATTGGTCCGGGATAACAGAAAAAAAAGTGTTAGTAACGTAGTTCTGCCTGTGACTCTTTGTATAATTGCAATCTTGTCAAACAAGTGTCAAATAAAGATATCCATAGTGATAAAGCATTGATAAGTAGTGATAAAGGTTTATCAATTCCATCTCCTGACAAATTCATTTAATTTTTTTCGTCATGTTTTTAGCAATTTTATCGAGATTCTCTTTGCTAATTAGAAATAATAAATAAATTTTCTTACATTTGCAGTAGTGTTGATGATATTTGTTTATACTTTTGAGAAATAAATTCTAACATTTTTTGTTACGAATTAAACGAAAAAACATTAATAACGAATATACATACATGTATAATTCAACACTCATACATATATATATATATGTATGCTTGAATTCTACATAATCTAAAATCTTATCTAAAGTCAATAAATTTGTGCTGACTTTTTGATTTTATACGTGATACTTATATTACGCAAATATTACCTATACAATTTCTCTCAATATGGTTATTACGCTAAGATTTAATATTACGAACAATCTTCGTGACCTTATTATCGAGAAGAAATAAAACAGATATATGACACTATACTTCGCGAATAGTCCAGCAACCAGAAATGCAATTCTTTTGTGGCGCCTGCATATATTGCGTTTTACATTACGAGCGAGTGTATTCACGTGTCTAACGTTAACTATATATACGACTGTGCCCATATATACGAGACTATGAGAATAATTTAATGACTGTAAGACCCAATGCGAAGTTACTTTCGATCGAAGTACTAAAAGGTATTCAAGCGCGAATAGTGAAATTAAATCGAACGTATAGGTCCATTGATAAAGAATTTTTCCGTATCGCTCTACAAGCTTGGCACGCGCATTTTATTGGCGTTAATAAATTTCAGCGAGACAGAAGCGTATGGAAATCGCGCGGACCACTCGTTAGTACGGAAAAATTTTAGCGTGGTAATTTGATAGCGGCAGTCGGATGATGATGGCGCGTCGGTGAAAAGCTGACAAATCGCTCGCGCGGATCGTCAATCAAAATCATTCCCATTCAAGCGTTATATGAGCGTCTGTGATTTGCATTAATAAATTTCGTGGTGCGCACCGGAAACCGCAGCGTGAAAATTTATGACGGTGATTTTGCGGATCTCGTAGTGGTGCTCGTGAAAAACCGCTGTCGCGGAAGAAATATCGTATTCTTCTCGCCGTCTCGCCTGTAAATATCATTTCGCTTGGTTTCGTATTTGACGCAAAATGGATTTTCGTTATTAAATCGCATCAAGCAAATGGAAAAATTTATCTCGGAATTGGATCGATCGAGACATTTTTATATATTTAGGATCAAGATTATGAAGAAACATGAGATTTTTCCAAGAAAAAGGTAATAAAGAAATTTTTTTCTTTATAGTAAATTCTTGTTAAGATTTTCCATAACATTCTCGTCGGGAATAAATAAATAAATCGTTATGAGTCTCGCTCCGCAGAAGTGAAAGTTCCATTCGTGTAATTTAGGAAACGACCGAGAGACATTAAAATAATTCAGCGTATCAGAAGGGGAGAGAGAAAGAGAGAGTGAAATAAAGGATCGTTTGTAAATCAGCAAAGTATAATTAATGGTATAATTAATGGTATGTGATCTTTTATAGAGTCTGCATATCGTACTTTGACTGTCCATAAGGTTATCATTGGAAAACATTATTTATTCTACGAGACCATGTTGACTTGCGATACGATCATTATTAATCATGCTTTAAGCACAGATTAAATTGCGATTTATATCTCGGCGAACGCATGGAATTGCCTCGTTAATTTAACTCGGGGAGACTTAGCGACATTCGAAAGAAAATTGTCTTGGGTGTTCTTAAAACTAATAAGTTCGTGTTTATTACGACAACTTTACCTTATGCATGATTAACTCAAGAAATTGAAAAGGAGAGCGATAGATATCTATGCTTAATTTGCAATCGATAGAAGAGAAAAACACGAAAGGACAACTATAAATTCCTCTGCGATTAAATTCCATTGCGTAGATTATCTTCGAACACGTAATTATCTTGCTATATTAAGAGCCCTTAGAATTCCAAAAGTTAGAGCGTAAATGTACAAAGTACATTTACTTTCATCAAAAAGTTAGTATTTGGTTATCCGGAAAGTTCATGCCGATGTTGAAGGAAAATTGAAACGCAGAAAATTTAAATTTTAGTATACATTTATTAAATTATATAGATTAGTCGGCACGAACTTTCCGGACAACCCAATAATACACGGAAAGAATGATTTTTCTGAAATATTTAAAAATATAAATAGACACACAAGATCTGAAAATAATTTTGTTGGACCATAATTAAGATAATTATGTAGGAACTTAAGCATGTTGAAGCCATGTTGTAAAATTTTTTATATTTTAGCAATTAATGTTTTCTTAACATACTATATATTATCTCATATTACAATATATATTATTAAAAATTCTGGGAATTCAAGGATTATGAATATAATATGTTTTTTCGTTTTTAAAACGATGCATAATAATAAATTTTAGCCATACGTGTTGTAAATTTACGGGTAAATCGGTATGGAAAATTTGAACGAATTATCATGAATAATATGTCACGTAATCCTCTAGAATTGTTCTGAAAAATTGTTCCGACAAACCGACTGAAACCATAAATTACTCGGCATCAGTTTAACCCTTTTAAGCGTACGACAGAGATCTCCAAGCAATCCGATTGTAGATATTACATAAAGTGGTTGACCGCATCCGACTTCAACCCTTTCCGTATAGTAGGAAAAAGTTGGACAAGAGATGATTTTCCACACCACGATTTTCAAAATGTTGCCGACACTATTGGAAAACCAGCCCTGAACTTGGAGAAACGTATACACAAAGCGTTAATTTAACGAGTGGATATTATAAGAAATATTATAAGAAATATTTCATTATGCTTTAGCTTTTGTGTCTTAGTATGATAATCATGCCACCAGTGTTAACCGATAATTAAATTTTTTACTCGCGCTATTACACGAAGTAATTTAAATTGCTGACTCTTGACTTTCTACGATATGCGTAGACATAGTTCTTCGCTAAGGAATCTTCGATGAGGAGTGAGTGTTAAAAGCAGTATCAAAGCATCATGAAAAATTCGTTTATAAATTAAATACCCGTTATGCGATGATATAGTACATAACTAAATGAAAGATGAAATAAAATTAAGCGCAACACAATTTCGCATTGAACAGAAAGCAAGTATGAGATTAATATACCATGATTTTGCATTTACGTATAATGCGTGTAATTATACGCTCTGAATAGACTTTTGCAATGAAGTGCAATGATGAAATAATTACTTTTGTTTTATTGCCTTAACGTTATCCTGTTATTAATCGTTCCAAAAATATTTGCAAAGCTCGGAAACAGATTTGTAGGAATTTAACGGCAACGCCACATACATATATGCAATGTGTAATCATGTTAGAATAAAGCACAAGAGTAGAATTATCGTTCATGTTTGCATTCTCCTTTTACTGGGAAAACCAAGTTCACGGAAAGGGTGTAGACGCTTTGGAATTGGATAATTTGAAATTGAAATTACGACATGGAATCTCAACGACGATTTGGCTTCCATGAAGAAGAGGGTGAATATCACCACCTGAATCGTTCGTTCTTTCGCCTCTGCTTTCGTTTTCTCCTCGTTCGCGTAGCTGCGTAGCTGATTCCTTTTTTCTTTCCTCACTTCGTGTCGACTGGTAAAAGCTGAGCATCCATTGTTTCAGCACGGCCTTTATTTTGTTGAAAACAAATGACTGGGCGCATAAAGATGGTAACAAAAACCGGTGGTTTCCTTCGTTAAAACTAATATATGTCACCATTATTTTTAATAACGCAAAAAAAGGCAAGAACCCCCATCATTGCTGGATGGAAGCTGCTACCGCCGCTGCTTGTAGCGGGTTTTTGATCGCTTTTGTTTCTTTTACATCCGTTTGTTGAGCTTAACGAGGGTTGACAGACTAAAGGCCTCTGTCATTACATTCGATCCTCGAATCTAGCGATTTCTGGATTTCCTTGTTAGAAGATATTTCTTATTTAAAAGTTATGAGATGATTGATAGTTATCACTTTGCGTAATTTAATTAGATATTGTTAAACGGAAAATACCCATAATAACAATTATGACTCGTTCTTTATTTCCTTCTTTTTACTTCAAAATCATTCACATTGCCATTTGTGGCGAGTGTTTTCGGTCACATAATGCAACGTAAAATTACTTCATCATCCCTCGCAAAAATTTGGCCGAAAATTCTCTGACGGTCTCATCGTGCGCTCAAAGCGTGCTCAATAATTACACGCTGAATTATGGTCAATTAATGCGCTAATTACGAATTCACTACCGACGGTGTGCGACGCGCACGCATAAAATTCTCGTGCCACCCAACGCGCAATCAATTTCCATTCCGGTGGGATTGAGAATGGAGGGTTTTTTTCGCGGTACATCGCTGTATATGGAGGCGTCTTTTGCGAAGACATACTTTCACGTCTCTATTAAAGCGCAGCACCGACGTCTCAGTGTCGCGTGTAATCTGGTTGCCGGACTAATCTGTTTAATGGCTTTCGTGCGCAAGAGAATATTACGTCGGAGTGTACCAGACACTCACGCAACTATATGGTTGCGAATCAACGATCGTGGTCGTTGCTGCATTCGTTGCTCGATCCTGGCGGGCGGCGGGCACTTGGAAGATTGTTCACAAAGCATTGCGACGCATGAGACAAAATGAGAAGTCATTAACTCAGTAACGATCGAACGACTAGTCATCAAAAATAATTGTGGAGATAATATATTTGTTCGCCTCTTGAGAAAATGTATTACGATAAAAAGAGTGAGGATGGTTATACTTTTATATATTCTTGAAAGTCTTAAGTTGTTAAAATGTAATCATATAACATATATAAAAGTATCACTTACAATTTTTAGATCGGATTTTTTGTTTTAACAACATAATAATTAAAGAATTGGTGGAACGAGAAAAGAACCATTTTATTGAAATATTTAAAAAGCTATATACAGCTTTAATTATATATAGATCTGAAAATAATTTTGTTGAATAATTTTGTATAAAAATAATTGTCAAGAAACTCAAGCATAAAATGAGCAGTACTGCAAAAAAATTTTGATCTCCTAGTAATCAGCTTGAACGTTCTACATAATTATTTTGATAATTCAACGAAATTATTTTCAGATTTATATTTTGAAGCTAAATTTTCCTTACTTTAACAAAATCATTCTTCCGTGTGCGATAATAATTATCAATAAAGTTAAATAATTATCAATAAACTGTCAAAGAAAATCGATTAAATAATTGAATTGAAAACAAAAATTCGATCGATAATAATTGCGTATAAAAATATTCATACCTAACCTTGTTGAATTTTGTGAAGATTTTGTGAACAAGATTTGTTACAAAATAATCTTTAAAATATACATATTTTTAAAAAATTAAATTGATCAATTTTTATTAAACCTCTATCTCGGTTTAATCGAAGAGCAGAATCACGAGCTTCTCGACTTGGTGCACGTGCCAGCCAGTAATTGCGGCGCGATGGAGGAGGTGTGTCCGTCCTTTGCATATGTGCAACGGCGTCAGCCTTGATGCAGATGATTAAGTGCATTTGTTAGGAGTTTATCGACATTGCACTGCACGTTCCTTCTTTGCTCAATCGGTTTCGTGTGATCTTTCTACCAGATTTCATCAGCGTCAAAATGTAGCAGAACTGCCGATTCAGAAACGACGCCGATATAATCGTCGATTACAGACGCGTTCATGAAATTTCTAGCAAGAAATACTTTTTGCTTTAAGTGTTTTTCATTAAAGGTACATCTTAATATCTAAATGTTTTTATTGCGAAAATATATATGAAACATGGAACGTCGATTAAACCGATGGCATTTAAATACAGTTTTCCAATACAAAAACATCAGCGTAATAAAACTTTATCACATTCTGTCTACGTACATTGATGTGATGTTATTGCTTTAATTTTTTTTATTATTGATTCTTTCGATACATACACATATAGAAATAAGGAATGGAATATCATATGTAATCATTTGCGATCTTTTTGCCTGCGACATCGTCATTATTCTTATCGTATTTTAACTACTGCGTCGGAATCGAAATATGTTCAATAACCTTGATTGAAGTCACGATGTATCTGCTTCATAAATCTTATTTCTTACAATACTTCGGCGCGAGTTAAGGAGCGGCGCCGGAGGCGCCAATGCGTTAGTCCACTTTTTGTTGAATCTTTCCAATCACCACGTATGTGCTACGCGTTCGAGGTCGGAGATACGAAGAGAGCTATTGATGCGCGAAAATTGCACGAACCCGAGGGAAAATTTATTGAGAGTGGGGGGGGGGGGGGGGAGTTACGTGAGGGTGGAACATCGCTCGCTCTATGCTCTCATTGATTTTTACATTTCCATTGATTTTCACTTGAACGCGCGGACAAACTCGATACCATGATACCTCTAGGACACTTTTCATTAAACAACTCTCAAGAGTAACAAACAAAATTCGCTCCGATACGTATCGATGACACACGCTTCGCTGCGTGGTCATGGGACATTTTTTTCCGTCAGAATGGATATCGGCGATTGATATAGATTGTAACGATCCGACGAGGCAAATTGAGATTAAAAATATGAATATCTAATCGAGTATCTAATTATATTATTTAGAATAGAGATTTCAAAATAATTTTAAATGATGCGATGGAGAAGAAAATGTATATTTTTTAATAGCTATTTGGAATTAAGAATTTATCGCTTTATTTAATCTGGATTTACAAAATATGTGAAATAAGTATAAATGTACAAATACATAGTATTAAATATTTCGTATTTATATTAAAAAAGGTCTACTCAAGTCCTTGTTAAAATTTTGTGTGGAATTTTAACATATTCAAATATAATTAATATAATGTGACTATACTATTTAAATAATTTGTATTAAATTGATATTCAACATTTTATAGTATCAAAATAATATAATTCATGAGTAAATAAAAACAGTATAAATAACTATAAAATAATATGTTTTAAAACATAAACTTTTAAGATGAATAAATAAATATGTATTAATTTAGTATATTATAAATGTTAATTTTACTGAAAAAATATGTCTACGGTTTGTTTGCAAATTGTAGTATTACCTTCTTCGTGTTTATTTTTTAAAATAATATTTGTACCATCTTTTTGAACATATTCATTTTGTTAAATTAATACATATAAATTTGAGTGGACCGTTTAGGACATGAAGTGTATTACATTTAATACAACAATGTACATGTATGTATATATAAATACATAATGTATATAAATGTATAAATATGATAATATTGGGTATATCATGAGTGAATTTCGAATCTCTGCCAGGTGCGATCTTGGTTGCGTTATGAGGGCGTTGTGTGTTCACATAAGTTTCCATAATAGCCTCTCTCATGCGGGTGTATTCACATCGGACGATCCATTCATATTAGTTAAGTGTGATACACGTCCCACCAGCTGGTGGTCGCGTGTGAAAGATTTAGAAATCATCGTCGGTTGAGCTCTTCATTGAGGCAGAGTGGTGGTTTACTTAATAATTTTTATGTATTGAGTGACTGGAGAAACTTACGAAGAGCTCTTATTTTAACATGAAATCCGAGAGTTTAAAAAAAAAATCTAATTTGAAATCCGATTAGAAGATAAAAAAATTCGTTATATTTTCGTAGTTTTCTGTGAATGATCTTGTGAACGCACTGCATGTATTTTCCACGGACGAAGCACTTTCGTCTCGTAGGGTCCGAGGAAGCGTCGAGATGCGGTGATAGTGAGCTTCGCATAGCAGCTGTTGCCGTGATAGCGTTAAGGCAAGGGTTTAATGTACCTCGAAGCCGACGTGAACGCATACTTGCCTATCCGCGTTTGCCCTCCATGCGCGGCATATGGCGCGTAATGATTTTTCCTTGATGATAATTATGCGAAACCATCTATCCGCGCAAAGGACACCGCTTGCGTCTGATACGTGTCCTTCTTGCCTTCTCTCACGTTACTCCGTTTTACGTATGGATTCTCGTTATGTACGGGAGAAAATTGCATCACGAGCGATCGACTTGTTGAAGGTGAATATAATGTGCACGAAGTAGTCTGAAGATTGCCCATCTGCTCTACTACTAATGGGGTACTGCCAGTGCAGAAATAATGCGAACGAAGCATGATTTCAAGATGGTTTGTTCATTTTCTACGCGAAGGCTTCAAAAAAAAAAAAAAAGAAAAAAGAAAAAAAGAAAAGATAGAAATCATAATCGAGGACATATATACTTTACATTCATACATACTTTATTTTACGAGGCGTCGATAAGTGACGTGTAAATTTACTGCGAGAACAAAAATTGACAGAGAATCAAAACAATCTTTTTAAAAACGCACACCTACGAGAATGTTATTCAATTGTTTCTCGGTGACCTGACGCATTCTCTAACGAGGCAATGAAAAAACACGACGAACAATAGCGAGCGATTCCTCCTCTTCCTTCTCGCACTAGTAGTAGATCCGGCAGCCTCGAGTACGAGCCAGGCACCTAAATCACACCCAATGTCAACGGGTCAACAATGCCCGTCACGCACATCCATCTTATTAACGAATGTTAATCATGTCTTCAGCAACGCGTCGTCCGCGTATTACCTCTGCGGCCACCTCGGTGGAGCATTGTTCAGTCGAGCTTACAAAACCAAACCAAACGAAACGTAACCCACCCCCTCGGTTCCCTTGTAATAAGATACTCGCCATCTTCGTATGTAAATGTTGGCCATTCATTACGTTCTTGGCTGAATGATTGGGCTTTTTGTGGGGAATCTCTTCACGACAAAGCCGTATCATCGCTTAGAACGCCCGTGGATAAGATTGGGAATTATATTTGCGAAGTTCTAATTGAGAATCGCAAGGAAAAAAGGAAGAATGAATCTGATTATTTGTATAATAAGAAAATTTTGTTCGCAAATTTTTAATTCAGTTTTAATTACTTTGTAATATTGTAATTTGTAATTTAAACAAATTTTATAATCTTAATGAACTGCGCATCGTCAATTTTGTTGACCTGTTATGAAAATATTTATATGCATGCGAGCTAAATTTGCTAAAGGTTCTAAGTACTTTTTTTATGCTTAGAAGTGGCCTTGTGAGGATAAAAATAATTCTTTGAGAACAATGTTGTAAGTAAAACACATGCGCTCTCAAGCGGTTGATCATATGAGCACGATACTGAGATGGTATATGCGAGTGAATTTTAAAAAAAGTTGTTAGTTAACCGCGAACTTTGACTTCACAGAGATTTCTCGTATATGTGAGACGCATTTGTATTTGCATACACGTGTTCACAGTTCATATTTTTGTTTGCACGAATAGGTTTAACAGAAAATAACAAACAGAAAATAATTAACAATAAAAAGTTTCTGGAATCGATTAAGTATGATGAATGAATGGTTTCAGTGATCGATAAATTCAATTTCCGATGAAATGCTCTTTTCCATCTTTTTCAGCGTTATACATACATCACAAGATAGCTTTTCTTCTAAGATGAACTATAAAGTTATAATTGTGCGTAAAGCACAGTTGTTAAAATAATGTCATTATTTATATACTTTATATAACATTATATACACTTTGATATAATAGAAAATGTTTTTAAAATTCTTTCATTGATATTATATAAACTCGTGTGATATATCAATTAGCAAAAAGCAAACGAGTTCGAGTCCGAGAAAATTTGCTTGGGACACGCGAGCGTTTTGTCTTTGGGGCATCGTTCGCAGGAAATCTTTCGGTTCTCAAGGGAGTAGGTATTTGACTTGGCTTAAGCGCACCCACGTTCCTCCGTCTGGAGGAACGAATGGATCTAGAGATGTTTTATGTTTTATGCGAGTTGTGCAGCTGCCCGTTGCCGACACCCCCGCAACTCAATATTCAAATTAGCGGACGAGACTCTCGTCTCCTCCCTCCCAACCCCTGCCTTTTCGTTCGCCCCCTTATGTGCACTCGCGTAATGAGAAAAAAGATGTGGGCCGCGAAATATTATCATAATGACGTTCAACTGTAGGTATAAAGTATTGCAAAAAAATAACGAAATGTCGTGTGTATAATATAACTGAAAATAAGTTATACCGATTATATATCTTTTCTGGTTACTTGTAGTCAATTAATTCGTTAAATGACTGTCTTAAATTTATATTAATTTACATTTGAAAATTATTACCTATACTTTGTATTATCTTGTATATTTTTATCGCTCCTTTTCTCTCATATTTGAAACTAAAATAATGTCAAGACCAGAATCAGCCACTCGTAGTTTGTTTTTTTTTTGCCACCCGTCAAACTTCTTGCGAGGTAAAGTCGGGCGTGCTGCCCGACTTTCATCGTTTTATGGTGCGACATCGTCTCTGAACGATTAGAATTGATCCAGAATGAAGAAAAGAAGGGGCAGCTGCATCTACTGCGTTTGGTTAAGCTGCAGTGTTAAAGTAGGACGAAACGACATTTACGACGCGCGACCGGTGTCAGGCAACAGGGCGAGAAAGGGTGTTAGTTTCACTTGGGTGGTCTCGCGACTTCTTCAGGATTAATCGGCGACGTCTCCGGGACGCAATATATAAATTGGGCTGCACGGCCGTCTCTTCCACGATTCCGGCCTCGTAGGATTATAAATGCCCGGTCCTTCGGTCCTTAGCATCATTGTAGATGGATATCTCTCGTACGCCGCCGAAGGATTGCTCCCGGTCTTGCTTCGACTTTGATCGAACTACCCGAGAAGGCTTAACGTACATACGTGTTTTTCAAAGTAGGAATTTCGCGTTAGTCGTATTACAACATTCCAAGACAAAGCGATCGATTGATCATTCGGATTTTTGAATGTAATCTATTGTATTAACGTGGAATTTTGGAACATGTTGTTCAATTAGCAAGTTGATTCTGTTAAAGATAGCTCAAAATAAATATAAACAATTTTTACTCTTAATTTTATTTAATTTTATTTTCGAATCCAAATTTTTATATCGTGTAGAACGAACATTCGAAGTCGATATTAAAACGCTGCATTTTTACAGCGTTTCGTAAAGATGCTCATCGAGCTTGATTGAAACTGTCATGGATCATCAATCTAATACGATACACATACACATATACACACATACACTCACAGCTCACGGCACCATGAGCTAATCCAAGATTCCTACCGCGTCACGACGTCCTCTGCGACGTTAATCCTACGGGAACCAAGCGTTTGGAATACTGTCACCCTTTTTCGTCCCGTCGAAAATTACCATCTAGTCACCATTCTTGGCGTGCGCCACTATCAATAATGTATCCCCGAGGTCAAGTCAGTGCCCGATCGTCGGGTTGCTGGTACGCATCTATCTTGCATTCTCCTCTGCAACGTCTTCCCTTTCTGTTATCTACATATGTATGCCAGTGCGTATTTCTTTACAAAATTTATTCCCTCAGGAGAACGAGACGCTAACATTTACCTTTCTTTGCAACAGAGATTATTTTTTTGCACAAAATGTGGTTCCTTTTCTTTCTGTTCTCTGCAAAAATTTGTTATTTCCAGAAAGACTCCAGCTTTATATTTTATATCGAACTCACAACGCGATAAATATTACCACAAGTTGGAAACCAAAGTCTACATAATCAGAATAATTCATCTTTATTTTATTGAGATACTGCAACAAAAATTGTATCTGCAAAATTTCCATCTTCGCATACTTCTCATACGCATCCCTCTCGCGGTCTGGCATATTAACATAATAAATTAAATTATAATCCTCTTACGATCGCATTCGTCTCGCGCGCTCAGGTGCCAAAGCTCGTTTCCTTCTTCGCGCCCCATCCTTCTGCCTCCCCCTTTGCATCTATTCGAGTCGCACGCAATCGGCTTCGGCCATAAAGTTGCACGGCCCGCTGGCGATACGACACGCCGCGGGACAGCGCCAAGAAGTGTACAATACTGTGTACTTCGTGTCCGTGGAACACGACATGCCCATGCAGTGTCCAACAAATGACGGGACCGTCGTGTGTGGTCCCACCTGCGTGGGTGTCTCTCTCTCTCTC
>NW_012130107.1:604419-616976 GCF_000143395.1 Atta cephalotes | reverse complement strand
CCTCCCTTCCTTTCTCTTCTACCTCGCGGGACATCCCCCGACCGGGGATGTATCTCAGACTTGAGACCTATCTGCGTTGGTCCACCTTGTCGGGACGTGGACATAGATCTCACGAGGATCTCTTCGTCCCTGATTCGATATCCGTCTATGTACAAAGGAAAGATGGAAGAGAAAATGGTGTCAGAGGTGTGCATGGATCAATGATTGTTCTGCGCTAATGCGAGAAAAATTTTGCAATTTATCACAATTATATTAAACTGTAATAAATAGATAAATTTTTGTGTAAGATATAACTGAAGAAAGTATATTAACTGAATTAATATCAATTAATATCAAAGTATTTCAAATAGAGCATAGACGCGAATTTTTTACAGATTTAGTGCATGGGAACATTAATAATTTATATTTATGATCCTGTCGAATATTTGCTGAGAGAAAGGAGAAAAGCACTTTTCTGACAACGAAAATATATAAGGAAGAAACGCCATTTCCGCGTGGGTGATTGAATAATCGCTGTACTAAGATTCACACTGGCTGAAAAAGATCGTGTGTGGTACTTTCCGCTTCTCTTTCTATTATACTCAAGTCACTGCTATAATAAAAGAGGCAATTTATATTAGTAAATGGGTTAAAGTAAAAAGAATTTTTATCTTTTAAATGGAGATTGATATTATCAGTATAATAAATTATTAATATTACTAATAATAATTTTTAGTTTATATGATCGTATTACAGCGAAAAGTTAATGTAGATTAATTTTACGCACAAAAATGTTTTAAGGAAAAAATTCAATGTAAAATGGAAGATGCAGGGACGCTCAACTGAGATCCCATCATTCGCCTGGGGTCGAAGAACCGATAACTCCTGGCGAAAGTGTCCATGATGAAGCGAGTCCTCCCTCGGAAGGAAGGATGTCGTGAGATAAGGCAGGTGAAATTCCTTCATCACGAAACACGCAGGTAAAACAGAAGAGTGGCATCACTTGAGAATGATCAGGACGGAAAACGTGTGTTACGAGTTGAGAGTAGATGCGTAGGGTGAGATAGAGTGTCGCCGAAGGCGCCCCTTTTCGTACGTTAGGTGTTAGTTTAGGCAAGGGTTTTGAGAAATAGATAAATATCCGCCACGAAAAACAGGAAGTTCCTCTACGTGGGCAGAATCTCGCCCCTTCTTCAAAATCGATATTCGTGTGTTCTTTTTTTTAACTCCGTTTCTTCGTTACTTAAGTATTCACAACTCTTGAGGGTAAGTTCGTATTCCAAATGTGTCGAAGCATGCGTTTCAAGGCGTGCGGAACAATAAAGCACTCGAACAAGACATTTCGCAGATACCATCTGGATCCTTTTTCCGGTTTCTTGGAAAGAGGACAGAAAAAACTCGCGGAATTATCTCAAGTGGAAACTCCTCAAGAATTTTTTTAAGTCGTTACCGGTGGTACTTGAAAGTTTCCGGGCACTCGAGGGCTGCGAAGCCATTATCGACTTAACGCTCTTTACAAGATCATCTGCCATTTGTCACCAACATCAAGATACGCGATTCTTGTAGAGAACGAATGGAATCTTGGTAGTTCTTTTTATTTAGGAAGAAAATAAAGATAATAGATTTTTTTTTATAAATATACATACATTATTAATATTTTATCAAGCGCTTTATAGTCTATGCTTAATTTTATTTGAAAGTTTGTTGTTGAATTGTTGGAGAAGATTTTGTTTCGCGTTCAGGATATGCATGAAATCTTTCTGAATGTCAAGTGATACGAAGTGAATACTTTCTTTCTAGAATCATCAGTACCGTTTATTTCAACGTTGTCAGCAGGATGTAAATAAAGTAGCAATGAGAAAATAAATAGACAAAGTGAATACGAATAGCTTGATTGATGAAAAGTTCGATCATTCTGCATTTAGTAGAAAAAAATCGCTAAGAGGGATTAAATTGCATTTCTGCGAGAATTGTTATGAAAGTCGTCAATATCTGTCGCGAAATGAATAACGAAGCTAGCTTATGACGGAAAACATGAAATATTCAGAATATTTGTACACACTTTAGCATCCAATGATTTATTCTATTTTATTATTATGCTATATAATTTGTTAATAGTATACAAGGTAATAATATATCTTATTTTAATCAATCCACTTAATTTTATCTGAAATTATTGGTGATATAAAAAATGTTTTAGATGAAAGTGAAACAGTTTTATCTAAAGAATACATACAAAAACATTATATTGTTTTTAAAAAATGTACAAATTGCATAATTTTTTGAAAAGCAACAATGTACATATTTTTTTTATCAAGTCATTTTTTTGATTTATTTAGTTATTCTGTGATAAAAATGATAAGATACAAAATATTAAAATATTAAAATATAATTATCAAAAAGTTAATAAATTATCAAAAAGTTAATTTAAGTTAAGATATTTTATATTTCATGTCAAAATTTGCCAGAATAAAATGTCTCGTGAATTATTGATTGAAATTAATTTTTCGATATCTCCATCTTAATTTTTATATGTAGAATAGTTAGAGGAATATATGAAAAAATTTGTTAATAATTTTGGCAAAAATTGACTGATTGAATTGATTAAAATAGGACACTCTCTCTCTCTAATATCATATATTAACATTATAAACAATTTTTTAATTGTAATAATTGTTACTTGAACTAGGCTATAAATTGTGTTTCAGAAGAAAACTTTATATTTCTGTTTACATATTTTAGAATAAATAAATAAACTGAAACGAAAGCAAAAGATATATGTCTCTGAACATGCATTTGATATGAAAATTACAATTATTTGCATTCGATGGCCTTTGCACTTCGTTTACGATGTCTCTCTGCATCCGTTAAAAGATCCTTATGACCTCAGTAACCTATCAATAAGTCAACAAGAATTATCCTCTTTCAAAAAAAAGTGCTTTCCTAATTTAGACTTGTTATGCCTACATTTTCTCTCATCCGATCATAAAATCTCAGTTTATCAACAGTTTTATCAACAATTATTGACAAGCACTAACAGTAAAATATTCAAATGGGTGTCAATGTTATTGACGCAGATTAAATGTTTTGTAGAGAGATGCTGATCTTAAAATTATGAAATTAACTATTTAAGTCGGACATTTTTGTCCGATATACAAACTATTTATTGTCTGTAATCAATCGATTATCATGAAGACTTCTATTAAAGCAGAAAAATTCAGTAAATAATTTTCTTAAATACAGAATCATGTTGATTCTGATTGTATGAAGGTTTTTATTCTTGTTTTGTCAATTTTATATATATTTACATTATTTATTAATAATATATTCTCTTAAACATTATTGAAAATAGATATATACGGAAAATTTTATTAAAGTATCTAAGAAGATACAGATCTGAAAATTTTGTTGACTTATCAAAACAACTATGTGAAATTATATTTAATCTTGTTATTATACTTGAGTTTCCACATAATTATTTTAGCCCACTCAAATTATTTTTAGATTTGTGTGTGTGTATGAGTGTATCTAGTTAAATTTTGTAATATTTCAGCAAACTTGTTCTTTTCGTGTATTAAATACGATTGTATATTTATTGTACGCTATATGTATAAAGCTCTCGTAATTTTGCGTTGCAGAGACGTCGTGTAATGTACTTATAGAACAAAGAGATTCTCTTGATGTTATTCTTCTGAGACGTGAACCATACTAACTACGAACCAGAACGGACGGACACCATTGTCACTATTTTTCGCATTTCACATTTTACATAGAATCAGCACGCGTGGTTTTTTCTTTCTCACTTATCCCCAATTAAAATTCTGAATTGCCATTATTTACATCGAGATATCGGCTAATAAATTGACTACACATCCGCGAGTTGCAGTGGATGGTTTGTAAAACGGGCGTATTGCATCAGGCATGCGGAATATCTTGTATATACAAGACTGATACGATTATCGGACCCTTTAACGAGCGCCATACCAAGATGAGTCTCACTCTGGCGGGCTTGACTTGTCTAAGTGATCCCAAAATGGGTAGATAGGAATGAGGAATAAAGAGTGCGCGGATAATCGTGGCACTTAGTATCAATCCCCTCCTCGCGGGATCGACGGGAGTGCGGGCAGGTGGAGCCGAAATCTCACGAAAAATCCCGAAACCGTAAAGATAGACTTTTATCGTGTCTCCTGGGCGAGCATTTGTCCCCTGAGTGGCGTTTATCTCATGGGTCTCAGTAATGTCTGTAACTTAACACTGTCTCCAAGAAAGAGACTGATAGCGATGCTGCGTCTGGTCGATCCTCTCGCAGGATGTATCCTCTCGGCTTCTTCGAGAAACCGACCGAGGGTAGTTCGGAGAATCTGAACCGTGGATTGTGGATGTAACGGATACTTCAGGAATCCGCGCATATGCTGCTCACGAGTTCGCGTCCACTTAAATTTAAATAGCCGTCGGCTCGGCGAGTATCGAGAAGACAGATCACGTTCGAGAAGAATCCCTTTTTTCGAATGTGTTTCTGCTTAGCTTTGAACGGTTGCGTGTCGTTAAAGAGGCAGAAAATAATGTTGCGATATCAGTCACGGCGCGTGGAGAGCGTTTAGAGGTTTTTCAAAGAGATATATTTTGAATGAAAATAGCGGTGACCGCGGCTGATGAGAAAAAGAGAGCATTGCTTTTTTTGCTGGAAACAGGCTTAGAGACAAACTGTTTTCGTCTAAGAAAGTGGATTCGGGATTTTAGCATATCGCCTTTTGTGCGTCGTCAAGAAAACCGCGCTTGCGGCAGATATTGATGTGCTAAGTCTTATATTTCTTTTATATACGTGCACGAGAAAAATATCCTTCAAAGAAAAGAAATCTATTTAAGTCTGTTTAGGTCGATGTGTTAAAACATCACGAAAGCCATTTGCTATTTTAAAAAGAACTGGGAGAGGCTCTATGGACAAAAGTTTATGCTTTAAATTTTGCGGTGCATCTTTTAGATGCATGCGAGACCAGAATGAGTTGGAAGAAAGCGAGGCTCGTGCTCGAGCCTTCCGGCAGATATCCGTTTCGAACGTCTTGTTGGAGACGTCAAAAGAAGTACAGATGTTGTACATGCATTCTTAAGTGACGCACTCCGCCCGGTTCTTCTCGTTAAGACAAAAGGGCCACGGCGCAAAGTCTTCCTCGTACGAGTCTTTCTCGCGTGCGGGCAGCACATAAGTATATACTTTATGCGTCGCTGTATGCAACACGTGTTGCCCATTGGATGTCCATCTGTCGTTGACAATAGCCTTCTCACTGACAGTACAGGAGGAGGCGAACCAACCGGCGCTCCTTATACGGCACTCCACGGTAAGTTCGTATAATAAATGAAAGTCTCGCGCATGCAAATCGAGCGCCGTGGCCGATTAAAGAAATTTGATTTTGACGAGATCTTAACTCACCACGATAAATTCATCTTGTCCCTCGTAACTTCTCGTCGGGTTTGTTTTTTAAATGCCATTTTATTTTATCTGAAGAATCAAGTATCCATACGCTTGATGATTACACTTTCGTTTCTCCATTGTTCGAAACTTACGCGTCAACATCTGTGAAGATTAATAAACGCCATTCGGCAACCGTGGTCGGTAGAATCGATGCTTTCTAATGACGGAAGCGAAATGGTGAATCTTCAATGCGCAGCCGCCTCTCGTAATTGCGGCGATATTTAACAGAATGCTGCTAAGTAATGATTTCTTTAGAAAAAGTCGACGATGCAATAATTTACGAATTACAAATTCAACGCGAAGCCATGGAGAGACCGAACCTCCGTCTCATAAGCCATGATATTTCAACAGAGAAGACATCGGCTCCGGGGTATCACATCACCCTGCGTGAATAAATCGCCGTCGGGAAGATCTTTCATCAACTTTAATTCTCTCGATTCTTTCCGACAGTCCGAGCTCGCCCGCAGAAATGATATCTTGCGTGATTAAGCTTCTCGCACTCCGAAATTCTTTTTCTTCAAAGGTAATAAATGTGCTGTGATATTATACAGAAATATATTCGTATCTTTCTCTTTGACATTAAATTTTATGAAATCTATTTTATGAAATTTATTCAATCGGTTAATCATATGTAGAAAAATAATTTATTAAAAGATATATAGAATTTTATATAATTGGAAATGCTTCTTATATGAAAATAATTATGTGACTTAATAATGTATTTAATATGGTTAATCATGAATCATTCATATTATAAAAATAGGAAATTAATATAAATTATAATTAGTTTATAATAATTATATTGCAATAAATATCAAATATTTAATAATCTGTGACTTATTAAGCTTATAATTTAGAGATTGATCGTGAGATCGTCTTATTTTTGAAAAATATTAGAATATTAATTTCTTTCTTAAGAAGTAAGATTACGAAAGCTGGTACAACCAACGCCTTTGTTAATATTCGAAGCTGCATAAATCATTTTGGGAAAACGCTCACACTTAATTGAATTTCTGTGGTATCATTTTCATAGTCTACGCATCGCGTAGGATTTTGAGGTATAAATTTCGTCTATCTGGTCCAAAAAATCCAGGATCCTATTACCTTCGCTCGGCATTTTGTCGTCTCGCGTGCACGTGCCGCAGAAAAAGTATTGTCATTTGGAAGTATAGTATTTTCTTATGAGTTTTAAGATGAAATATTTCCCACGATGCAATTCTGTACTTAAACCTTCTTCTTCTGGCAAAGAATGTATATCATATTGAATGTCATATTATATCTCTCATACATTGTAAGAGCTTATCATCTCAGGTTTAAATATTCGATTTGTTTCTACGTACTAAATTAATTATGTTGTAAGTATAAATTATTATCAAGGGAAAAAAAGTTTTTATAGGATAAAATTTAATTTAAGGTAAAAGACTGAAGAAAAAAAACAGAACTAGTCAAAATTATATTATTAAATATTAGGTCAAAATTTATATAAGAAAGTGCCATGTTCAGAGATGAATCAAAGAGAGGCATATAACGCCACGCTTTGCGCAAAGACACGCGGTCTTTCATGCGCCCTCGCGCGCACAATGTAACGATGCAAATTACGGACGGTTCGGGACAAAAGTGTTTGCTCGTGCGATTTGCGGTTGGCGTGGCTCCCGAGGCAGCGGATTTCAATTACGAGTCTTCAGCGACTGACGGACGCGCGCTCCTCTCGACCTGACCGGTAGCTCATTCAAAATTCGGTAGCTGCCAGTGAACGCTTCCCGGTAATGAAACATTCGCAGCGCACCGCAAATTGCCCCTCGCCTCACCATGCAAGAATCCAAGTGCTTCCATCCATCCGCTTACATCTCTCTTTCCTTTCAATCTTCCCTCTCTTCCACCATTCACCCCACATTTACTTTTTCGCTTTTTCTTTCTCTCCGCGCCTGCGAAAGTGCATCTCCGATACTTCGCGGCTACTGCAATCCCGTATGCAATTATTGGTTTTCACTGCTGCAAAATTCGTTTGCGATGAGAAAGGGACCGGGCTCAGCTCAGGTTTTTTGTACATCTTTGTAAATTGTAATTGCAAATCTAGATAAGCTATGTGGAAAGATATCATAGCTTCTTCACGATAGATATTTTGTTACTTTAATGATATGTTGATTGTTATCCATTATCGTAATCTTATACAACGAAAATAAATCGCACAGAGAATTCTGCGATTTAAATCTTAGCTAAACGACACATTCTTAACATTCCACGTCAAAGTGATTTTCTAGATAGGATGTGCTTTATCTTGGATACTTAAAAATTTATTTTTAACTGTGTCTGTGGTGGTTATAGAAAGAAAATATTTTAGAGAGAGAACATGACTCCACATCGAAGCTTAATGCGTCGTTAAAATAATATTGCAGTGGAAGTTTGTGTTTACTCACGATTTAGGACTTTGTTTCATGGGTCTATAAATTCGGCGCATCTGATATTCCGCAAACCACGTGTGTCACCGTGAAAATTCAATTCTTAATTAACCCATCGCGAGACGGTGGCATAAATCCGCGCGAATTTAGTGTTCCCAGCTGATCGTAACTTATAGCGTTCAACAACTTTTAACAAAATCTCGTGAAACGAGTTAATAACTACCGCGCATGGTTTCAGGTCATCGACTCTCACGATTGGATGGATCCGAGGGACCACTTTCAGTGAGCGATAACGACAAAATCACGAGCTTGAACTCTCGTTTCCGCGCGGAGTTCTCTTTACTGGATCGACTACGTTCCCATGGGAGAGCATATAGTAGTGTATTCCAGCGACACAGACTCTCCGCAAGACCAGGTTGAAACGGCATTCCACGTTGCAACTGATGCGCGACACCGTGCTACGATCGTTGCACACGACCCCCGCGAGAGTGAGGAACATGATAACACGAAGTTAGAGAGATATTATGTGCAGTGCATATTCGAGTCAGCGATATTGCTGATAAGTTTTTTAATTTAAAATAATTTCTTTTAAAACTCTTAAATTGACTATGAAATTAGAGCAATTAAAAAGAATAATAAACACATATTACCAATTACTACTGTTCTAATATTTTTACAAGTTTAGTATTTTGGCGAAAGAATGTTAATTATAGTAGATAATATTGCTAATTTCTAAGGAAATTATGAAAATATCCAATTTTCTCCGTATGATCGGCGTTGAATTGATGTTGCTTTAGTCGTCCATAAATTTATTATCGTTGGAGCTTACTGATCGACTTCCTTCTTGTTTCTCTCGACGAGTTAATAAACCGAGCGGCATCCGCAGCTTAACACGATCGATGCGTCATCAGCCGTTAAGTGCGATTAATCGTGAGCGCGGTCAGGCATGCTCGATCGTTTGGTTCAGAGCTCGAACTCTTCAAGATTCACAGCATTTCTTGTCAGCGAACGCAGCGTCAAAACAACTTTTATAGGATTTTAAAACTGGTAATGCACGTTCTTCGGCGGAGAAACGGGATATATATTAAGAATTATGATCATGTCGGAAAATCATCAATTAATTTTATTATGCTGAATTATAGTAGATTTTTAAGAAACATATATAACTTATGTCACTTGTAAGTTGATTACCAAAAACATACAAAGTTTTATAAACAATGCAGATTTTATGTATCTAAAAGAACAAAACGATTTATAGATATTTCTTTATATGCACGCTGATGAGATTTCTACACATTTCTAATTTAATGAATAAAGTTGGGTTAATTAAAAAAAAAATTAAAATTTTAGAACTTTTAGTATAATAAAATGCAAAATTATATCTGTAGGAAATAATACTGGTAAATTTTTATCAGTATTATCGTTTAAAGAAATGGACTGACAAAACAAAATTACGATGAAATTCTGCAAAGAAAGATTTTGCATATCAGGAATTGCTTGCATGTATTTCTATTGAATTGCTAATTTCCACGTGACTGTTGAAGCAAACGATATTAGCCGCTCTTTGATATCGAGAAGAACGTATCAAGAAAGCAATGCCGTGTATCTGCTCGAAAGAGCATTCCGCCATAACACAAATTTAATTGGTCTGTGGTTCATGGCTGAAGAATCAACGTTAGGTCTCGTGCAAAAGATCCAACGAGGGATTTCAAGATGCCCTCGGAGGATACAATGTCATTGTTACCACCTGGACCACCTTCGTTCAGCCGGCAGGATAATTGCGCGATGACATATCTGTACTTTTTATTAGCTACTATCACTCGTGGATCGCGAGAACTTCTTCGTCGGTTGCAATTAGACGATCGGATACAGAAGTATGCGAGTGTAAAATGGAGCGGCCCGACACGAATTGGTCTACCGGAACACGGATGGGACATTCGTCAAATAATTGACAAATAGATTTAATTGCTGGTCAAATTTCTTGTTGCACTACCATCAAACACACACGCGATGAGATACTCATGGTGCTAATTATGAAATAATTTAACGTCGTAAGTCTTTTTATCTCGATTTTAATAGGATATTTAATAGGATAGATTCGCTGTTATATATAAAAGTCATTTTTAATTTATTAGCTTTGAAATTTTTGAAAGAAACTTTATGTTGTATACGTTATCATAAAACAAAAAAAATATAATGGAATTATGTTTGAAAATTATATATTATACATTCTTTTATCTTTTTTTTACACTGAAAAAAAAATATCAAAATAAAATATCATTATTAAATATAAAGACATATTTATTTGATACAAGAAACATTAATTTGATTTAACATCATTTTACTGAACAAATATTTATTTATAGTAAGTAAATGTTTAGTTGGCAGTATTGAACTAAATATTTATTAAAATTGATTATATTTTGTCTCAGCGTATGTATTGCTTATTTATCCAAGTCCCGTAACCGATTGATTAAACTGGGACGATGAAGGTTCGCCATTGCTTTATTATGCATAGGTCGTGCGTCGTTCGATTCGTTATCTCGGTATCCACGGCTAATTTACTCTGACAAATACGGATCGTTCGTTTGTCCAGAGTACAGCTGTACGCTCATGCAGGCACATTCATGCTCGTCGCGATCCACTTTAATAAAGCGTACCGATTATTCACCCGGATGTTTTAGACTGGATGGACAGCATGGATATTAACCCTCCAGTATTATCGTGAGGGTCAACGCTGACGGTGGAGCAAGAAAGCTGCGCCTACATGCTCAGAAAATGGCATATTCAGGTATTGCAAATCTCTTCATTTTGAATTCTCTACATTCTGCGTACATTAAATATACGCATTAATTCTCTGTCAGAAATGTGAAATAAAGATATTGTCGATTTTCATGAATTCTGATAAATTTAAATTTGTAAAAAGATTTATAAAATACATTCTATGATAGTAAAAAAACTTATTATTGAAATTTTCACAAGTATATAGAAATCTTTTTTAGATTTTTATACAGAAACAATATATAAAATTTACACTGAAATTCAAAGATTGCAGACAAATAATGCAAATTTTACATTGTTGATAGAGTATTAAGAATTCTATTAACACTTTTATTAATTTTAAATGTTACTTTGCTTAGTTTTGCTTATAGTTAAGAATGTTACATTTCAGACGTTTGATTAACATAAAAAGAAAGAAACTTTCAAATTTAAATATTTGTATGGCATTATGTATTCAAGAGAAGACCCTATTCTTGAGTTAGGCGGGACGAAATGGGAATTGTTTGGTCCCAATCGAAATTCAATAAAATTCGAAGTTTCTAGAGGATCGAAGATCGTTTCATAACATCTAAGAGAACCGTTCGTTGTATCGACTTTCGGATGCTGATTTAAATTTCAGTTATGCCACTACGCGGGAAGAACTCTCGAATCATTAGGATCTCCATAAACGGCAGTCGGCCTAACGAAGCTTCCTTAAAATACACGATGTACGGGCAGTAACACTGCAGCACCGCTGCAGCACCGCAGAAAGAAGAAAGAAAAAAAGAAGGAAAGGAGGAAGAATGAGGCTGAAAGTACATCTGCCGCTTATCCCATAAACGCACTTGTAAATCAAGACACGCGCGCAACCGCGAACTCTTCGCTGGTGAAGGCACAGTCTATAGAGTCTTTGAATTATTAATACGAGCTTGCTTACTGGTCCAATCAAGTCCTCCCACCTGGCCACCTGGTCATTCCTTGGTTGATGTTCTTTTAGCGATATACCATATTTGAAAGCGTACTGCTCGGATGATCCCCAACACGATTAAGCTCTTCGGCGTCTCTTAAGGAGACGGCTAAAAGAAAATAAAAATTCAAAGCGTGCCGACGAGAGCTTCGTTTTCTCAGACAAGAGAAAGAGCTTCGGTATAATCCATCACTCTACGTGTGGTAATACGAGAGATGCGTCTGTTCTGGCGAACAATGTGCGATTTTTCTGACGGAGGGATGCCTACGATGTTAATTTCGTGGCGAAATAGTAACGAGTAGATTATCAAAAAATTCTAAAAAGAGTTATCTCATTCGTGCAACAATCTTTCGTTTTTTGTACAATTTTTCGTTTTTATTTCTCATTGTTTATTCCATCCTGCATGCATGTTAAACGGACTGATATGTATATCCAGAGAGATCGACTATGTTTATTGCATGCCGATTCGTTTCTCGCACACCCGTCGGCTACTGTGTTTGTAACCATCGACGAGAGACCATGCGTGAACGTACGTCTCCCATGCGCGGGAGAACCCATGCCTACGGCAGTGGGAGAACTTTATGGAATGGTATGGAGGGCGTCGGGTCGGCGCGTGGGCGGCCGCAGGCAGGACGCACGTCTGAAAGCTGGAGAGAGATAGTCCGCGTGGTATGCCACGAGGCCGAGCTCGAGAGGGAAACATGCGGAGAGTAGAAAACGAAAAGACAGACGAGAGGAACGATGGAAAGAGAAAGAGATGGAAGAGTAGAAGGAAAGGTTGTGGAATAAGGAAGATGGGGCTTCTACGTACCCACGTATGGCAAAGGATGCTGTAGAAGAAAGGGAGAAAAAGATAGAAAGAGAGAGAGAGAGAGAGAGAGAGAGAGAGAGAGAGAGAGAGAGAGAGAGAGAGAGAGAGAGAGAGAGAGAGAGAGAGAGAGAGAAGACGAACGAGACGACGACGACGACTACGACGACCTAC
>NW_012130107.1:580762-604372 GCF_000143395.1 Atta cephalotes | reverse complement strand
GAGTAGAGAGAGAGANAGAGAGAGAGAGAGAGAGAGAGAGAGGAAAAGAAGAAGAAGAAGATAGACAGAAAGTACCTGGCACAAGAGCTCGATCCACAGCCTTCCTCTTCCTCCTCTCCCTCCCTCCCCCCTCCCCCCAGTTAGGAATAAAAGGAGTTTTATATGACGCTGTGGTTTATGGCCGTGGGTTTTATCTGATCGTATTGCCACCGGTGCGGATTTCGCAATAAATTAGACCGAGGTGTAATTAAAAGGGCACCAGTTGCCATCGTCCCGTGACCGTCGTGTAGCCACTACCGAATGAGAAGAGAGTCCTTGGGAACTTCTTCGGGCGTCTTTCGAGAGTCGAGAGAACAAACGAGCCACGATAGAATTTCGTTGATAATTATGCAATCGCGAATGTTCGAACATAATCGATCGAAATATTGTATTATTAATGTTTGTGAAGTTTTTTTATTTATTTATTTACAATCAGAGTCATTAAAAATAAACTAATTTAACTTCATAAAAAATAATTACAACTCAAAAAGAGTAATTAATTCTTTATAAGAGTAGCAAAACGAAAATAATTTGATTATGTTAAGAATAAATTTTTTTACTGATTAGTTAATAATTTTTTATTAAGTTGAAAAAGTTTTTTCTTTTTCTGAAAAATTTAATTTAATTTTTTTTAATTATGTCACTTTTTAAATAAGAGAGCGATATGTAGAAATTAAAAACTAAGAAGTTAAATGTAAAACAAGGCTTAATTGATTAAAAGTTACGGCTCTTTAATAAGGTTTAATTGTTAAGTCGAAAATCCTTCATGTATCGTAATATTGTCTGGGATGTGTGTAATTCAGGGATCTGATGAGTGACCGGCGCGTGATCAGCGGTGCGATTCAGCGACGACTAATTTGTTCGTTCGGTAAATTGAAATTACATGTTACTCTCACACAGTTTCTCTCGCACAACTGCTGAATTATTATCACGATGTGTGTATCTTCGAAAGAGAACCACGAGGTAAAGATAATGCTGAATGGTATGTCCTGACTTTCTCCGCTTTCTGATCCTCGTACAACCACAGTTTCACTAGCGTCATTAATCCTCAGAATATTCGTATATCTTAACAGTGCAAAATCATTATACATACACTGATTATTACGAGCATCGTGAGGACATAATCACATATTTAATTATTTCCTTTAAACGTATCTCTATTATGAGAAATTTTTTCCTTGAAATCATGCAACTTTGGAAAATATGTGTTGGGATCATTTTTTGCAAAAATTTAAACTAACCAAATAAAAAATAAAGAGTTTAATCAATTCCGCATAAAATGGCAAACATTTTTATATTAATAAGTGTTAAATTGTGAATAATAGCTTCCAAAGCTTCAACAAACAAACAAAATTTATCGTCGATGTGAATTGCTCGCTGCTTATCTTGCTGAATTTAAAATTCTTATAAGTATTTGAAATAGTTTTAAGAACTTGTGAGTGACTTTACTTTGGTCGATCGCAAAATATAGACTAAAAATATTGCTAAAGAAGACTCCAAAGAGAGTCAAAATTTCAAGAATTCTTAGTATTTTAAATAAACAATACAATCAAATGGAGTAACAATTTTACTTGTTAACAACTTTTGTGCACTTCCTTCCATGTTGATTCTCAATAACCTAGATTATCTTTGCTTTTGTAAGTTTGTAAAAAAGAAAAATAAAATATTAATACTAGAATCTTATTCGCATACTTATAGACATGTGTCACATTACCGATAATCGAAGAACAGCATAGAACCAGTAACGGACATAATTGTATAATAGAAAGAAATATGTCTAGAAGCGTTTTGCAAGTAACTTGTTCGTGACCATAGTAACAATCGCGAGGAGTTTTTTTCATAAACCGCGATTTATTGTACGATCGTACCTGTCAATACGTTTTTCTTCGGTTTAGCGTCGCTGCTACGAGAGTTCGCTTCCGCTTTAGCCAACGTCGTGGAATCGTGACCGCAAAATAAATCTAAAGGCGCCTCGGGATGCCTTGGTCTCTCTTCTCGGTTCATCCTCGCATTCTCATGGACCTTCCGCGACCTCCCCGTCTCATTCCGCGGTCTCCGTGGAATTTTTACCAATTTCTGTCCTCCAACGTTCCACGCTCATCTTTCCTAAAATTCCCCGAGGATCCCGACGATTCTTCTTCCTTATTCCTCTACCGTATCTTTATTGTGTTTTTATGAGATTGTCTATCATATCTTTCTTTTTTTTCTCTTCCGTTCTTTATTTCTTTCTACAATTCCTTCGTCTCTTATTTTCTTTCTCCATCTGCGATCGTCCTCCTACCACCGGCCTAGTCTTTATTACTGCTCCTCCATGCTCAGTTTCTTTACGGATCTATTCTCTTGTGGCCTCTTTCTGTCCTCTTACTCTTCTCTCGCGTCTTTTTTCTTCCTTCGCCAACCTGGTGATCTCCAACAATTTCTCCGAGCGACCTCCTCCCTCTACGCCCCCGTCGAGGATTCCGACGAGAGATAACCCTTATAAACTGGAGCATTAGTAAGGCGCGGAGCAGCTCCGTGAGAGGGTATCTGCGGATCTACACGTTGCAAGAGGGGCGCAAAGGCGTGCCACAATGAGGCCCGATATATAAACCATATCTGTATCGTGCTTGGCCCTCCGCCGCAGAGTAGCGAATGTGGGACCACCATAATGTATATCGCACGGTCATACAGATGAGAGCATTGCCAGCCGGTCGAATAACCGAGTATATCTTCTTTTAAGCATCTTACTTATGCTCTAACCAGGCGGGCTCGCACAAAAATCGACATAATTATCGGGCTCGCGCCTCCTCGGGGAAATTAAGCGAGGATCGTGTTGCGTTAAGGGAGTAGTAATCCTAATGAAATCGCGATAATTAATTAATTCTGCGCAATATAGTATAACGGAATTAAGATCAATAGAATATTTTCGTTATTACTCTCGATATCATTCATTTATTCATTGTAATACAAAAGATGCTGAGACGCTCGAGCCTCAATGGGATTGTTTTATCGATACAATTTATGACACATACATATTGATTTATGAAATATTGATTTATGACACATAATATTACATATTATTTCATTAATATATCGCACACACACGCATAAATTTTCGTAATGGATTTTCGTATTGAATTAGGTGTTTAAGTTTAAAAATTTAATTTGTTGTTTTTTTGTATAATCTATTAGTTTGATGACTTTTAAGTGCAAATTGCAGAACTTTTATATTAAACAAATCTTGTTACAACCTGACAATTTTAGACGCTATATTGAGAAACGTTAAGAAACTTAATTTCAAATAATTTTATTCTTGGAATATATTCCATCCACTATATTAATATTTATCTGTATACTTTAATTTTGGAAAAGGATTTTCAAATTAATAAAAGTATATACGAAAATATTCTTCACAAAAATTACTGCGTTTAATCAGTTAAAATAGACGACACCATTTCTTAGCTTCAACATTCTTATTCTCAACAAGAAAATAGTCAACGAATGTTTCACGTTCTTATAGTCGTTGGCTATTTTCTTGTTGAGAATACATGAATCCAGTGTTGGATTTGTAAATGTTTTGACTGAATTGTGGATGTTAAATTTCAATGAGAGCGATCGTGTTTATAGCGCCGCGACGAAAAGAAGATCTGGTAGAAGGAATACGAGGATGTTCGCGATTAAGTTGTATCAAATCCGCTATTGAGCATCACCAGTTTCACCATAAATGTCCGGCTCGTGGTATTTCCCATAATCTAGAGGGGGCACGCGAAAGATAAAGGATCAGCAAGAAAAACGAGGATCGATTGTGGTTATCTTCGAACGAAGAGAGACGAACGAATCACAGAAGAAGCAAAAAGATAACTGTGAGAGAAAGAGGCAAGGCACACGATAAAAAAAGAATACAAGGGAGACACATGACGGGTGGGAGGATAAAAAGCGTAAGAGTCAGAGATTAGCCGATATCCGTATGAGCAAGAAAGAGGGAGTCATATGATGGAATAAAAAATAGCGAGGTATGGGAAAAAGAAGAAGATGATGGAGAGGTATAAGAAGAATAAGAGAGAGAGAGAGAGAGAGAAAGACAACTGGCAAATTTCTGGCTTGTGGTCGTCGGTCCTCAACGCGCTGGAGGTATCCAGGTGTGCGAAAGTGACGCTCTACAATAACTCCTTCGGCTTTATGTTGTGGGTGGTTTATACTTTATGTGTCCCGCGGGACAATCGAAACCGCGAACGATTCGGACTTTTATTCCTACTGCCCTCTCGCTTTGCTCAAAAATCAACCTCCCTCTCGTTGTTTACGACAATTCAGCATCATTGCCAACACTGCATAATCGCGCACATGCATATATATGCATATCCTGACGCGACTTTGCATCTTAATGTCATTTAAGATTCGTGATGACTTCTTCACCTTTTTGCAATAATTTTCCAGAACAAATTATCGATATTATTACGACCTTTTAATGATTGTTTCAATAAATAGAGATTCTTGGCCATTTTCATCTTCTTGATCAGAACTCGAATGCGTGTCCATTACTATCCTTCCCTTTTAAATTATACAAATACTGGTTTCACTATATTAAATTTATAATTACACTGTACCCGATTTCTCGCGTCTGATTTTCGGGGATCTAATGAGCCGTTGCGTCCCCACACATATCCTTAATTTAACTCACTGCATCGATCATAATTACCAGGCGTGATATATGCTCGCATGCTGTACCGCAGGCAGGTGTGAGGATTGTGAGGAGTGCCCCTCGCGCGAGTGATGTAACGCGTACCTCGCGATAAATCAAACTTCGAGAAGCGGCGCGGCCCCCGGATCGATGTCCGAGATTGGCAACGTACCAATTTTCTCCGGGAGTGAAAGCAGATTTCGAGAAGGGCCGCTTGCGCACGACGTCCGCAATGATAGGTGTGATAAATGCAATTATTTACGGTCGATTAAGAGCACTTCGACGAGCGTTTGAGCCGCCGCGGGTATCCGGAGCGGCGAGAAAATGCTTCCGATCGAAGCCTCCGATCGGAGGCGGCCAAGCTCTCTCGTGTATGAGAGCTGTGCTCGAATTTTAAGCAGATTATCTGCTCGTCCACTCGTAGCGATACAGCTCGGCATGGCGTGTTACGAAAGCGAAGTATCGCGTCGTGCAGCTCGATCAATATTTTTACATATTTTAACGTTTAAAATATCGCGAAATATCGTTTCGGTTGAGAGAGTTTATCTTCACGGTAATATTTATGATAAAAATAAAATAAATAAAATACTTTGAGTAAAGTAGTATTTGAATAAAGTAACCTTTTCAAAATGTATGATATATATGTTTCAGTGTCACTTACATTATTATTACCTAATGCGCGATCAAGATATAATTTTTTAAATCGAATGCGACATGTAGGTAACAATATGGCACGCATGTCACCCTCCATTTTGGCTTAACGAAGATCTCTGATCGTATCGAATCGAAGAGGAGACCATTCAGGTCGGAGCTGAGATCCTTTATTTCTTTTCGTGTATCTACTCTTGAAGCTTTCCCCCTTCGAGTGTAGTATCTTCGAATTGATGCATCGCCGTGTACGAGAATATTTCACGTCGCGCGTTTTGTCCCGCGCATGAGAAAAATATTCCTGTCGCAACCCACGCACAATGCGTAGAGAAACGTGTGGCGGAGAGATACAAGAAGAAAGGAAATCTTCGAAATAAATCATGGATCTAGGCAACAGGTGTACAGATTACTTTACCATTCGAATTCTTGCATCCAGCGTGTAGTGAGAGATTCATCTCAAACTATCTACATATATGTGTATATACTTTTTCTGAATTTCTTACCAAATATGTCGCGCAACATAGATCCTCGAGGAAAACATCCATCAGGAAATATATAATCATTTTTCTTTCGATCCATGAGAATTACGTAAATGGATCGCTCTGTAAAACTGCTCTTGAAGAAAATCTCGACTTTGATATATCTCGTATATTTGTATTGCTAAGAATATTTCTTAGTAAGTGAAAATACCTTTTTTATAAGAGTAAATCACATCATTCATGTTATTATTAAGCTGTAATGTACGAGTGTGTTGTATGGTTTGATTATTTATTAATTTAGTTTAGTATGCATGATATAAAAAAGTAGCATGGAGGAGGTAAATGAACGTGTTGGGACCGAGTTGCGTTCTAGGACTGGTCAAGAAGGATGGCTTTCGTGCCGAATAAAATGATATTAATCGTAAGAGCCGGCGGGGGTCGGCGGCTCTCCTCTGTCCTAGTTCACAATAAATAAATCCACGGGTCCAGCCCCTGCAGTGTCCCAATTAATTCGATCTTATTGTAACGTGCGATGCATCCTCGGGCTACGCTCTTTGTGATATCGACTTTGGTCACGGTCCCAAGTACATTATCATTCGTCGTGCGTGTCCCTTGCCCCGACGAATTTAATTAAGCCGCGAGCAACACACTGTCGCTCCGGCTTGCAACAACACCGTGTACGAGTTCCACGGGGAATGCGCGTGTTGGATAAATAACTTTCAAATTACACGCGTAACCATTACGACGCGAGAGAGACCTCTTATCAGTCCTCTGTACAGCCAAGTCAATTTAACTTCTCTCCGTGATTTCTTAGCCACTTAAAAAAAAAAAGTTATACAAGCAGTACCAAAGCTTAAGACTGCACGAAATAGAATTAATCCCTGCTTATGTCGTGATCCGTATTGAAACCATACACATATCATGCATTATACATGCATAACAGCTACATTTTTTATTTGAAACTAATAACAACTTTGTACATATATCATATCGAAGAGATTTTCCGTCATATAAATATGTAACTAGATGGGATTTTCGTTGTACCTTTTTCTTTTTCAAAAAGAATGAAATTGTTACAAATATATTCTATTTATATCAATTATATGAGTTCTGATTAAACTTGTAACATACAGAAACACGTATTTCCTGCATCATCAGGAGTATCCTTGGATTTTTTGGAATTAAAATTTTTTGTTATTACTTTTATAAGTTTTAAAATTTTCAATTAAAAAATTACAACACTTAAATTTAATATAAATATAGCACGATAATTAATTTCTATAAATAGAATAAAACTGAAACATACGATTGTAAAACATACAATTATTCTAAATCATTACACTATTTAAAAATTAAGAAAATATCTCAGGCTCATCAGGACTCATATGTTCCAATCACGGATTGAATAAAGATGAGTCGCGTCTGAGTGCATTCAGACGTATGTGTAACTTATTTAGAAATCTGAATTAAAGTGCAGGTGCTCGGAATTGTCTTAAGCCGCGGGCTATGCGCTGCAGCAACACGCGTATACGCGTTTCGATCGCGATGGAATGTTGATGTAGGATAAATATCCTTGAAATTACACGCGTAATCATTACGACGTCGCCCGAGGTGGAACACGGTAGGCACTCTCTCGGTGCGCTTTTGGTGATCATTCGTTTTACACGCGTCCACATTGGATGGTACGATCGGCATTTGGAGACGAAATCAGGATTGAACCAGACGCGATAGCTGCAAGGTTCGAGAGACGAAAGTGGAACGTTGTAAAATTCGACTTTTGTTATCTAATCAATTTACAATAAATTGATACGGCTATCTTAGGTAAAGATTGAAAATAATCTTATATATTTAATAACAGTGATGAATATATCATTAAAACATGATAAATTGATAACGAAAAAGATAGATTTCATTTCAAATATGTAATTATTTTTAGCAATATTAGAAATTTCTGTTGAAAAAACATTGAAAATATATTTTGCTTTATTATATATAACTTATATAAAAAAATTATTAAGTATAAAAAAAGGTTTTATTTATCAATGAGTAATTTTTGCTAAATTGGCAGATTCGAAATCATAGACTCGAGTTATTATCTTTTAGTAATTCGATTGATTGCTGTTCAGAAATAATAAACTACTCGTTGAAAAAATCGATTGAATCGTGAACTGATCAAGATAAAGCGATAATTACCGTTATGACCGACGAGATACACCTTGGATTCGATCAGTGCGTTTAAAATGAAACGAGATCAATCTATGAAAGTGCAGTGCAGGTCAAGCACTCGTCGACGAGGCCCTTATTATAACGTTACATAGCTATAAATACGGAGCAAAATTATAGCGATGTATAACGGCAAGTTATTATGGCGCAAAGGGTTGAGCAAATAATGTGTATTAAATATAAGATCACTGGTAGTTAAATGAACTCGAAATTACGCACCGTTTGACGAAAACTCGCAAACTTGTCGAGGAAAACATAAGTTAGACAAGGAAACCGATTCTCTGGTGTAACCATCCGGAAGGGGTAAGGTACGAACAATCTCATTAAGGAGGAGATAAATCAACGGTTCGATGAAACCGTTTATAACGAAGTGAGATCTAACTGGAGTAACGCACCTCGCCTCTCGTATATTCTACTAGCCATAGCTATCCTATTATTACGCGGGACTGCCAGCACTCCCACGCTAAGGGGTAACCTGATCGGGGTTAATCTGACCCTGACCTGCAACACCTGCGCGCGCGACCCAACCTAATTCCAACTTTTTCCTCACCCTCTCTCGGTTAGTTTGCTTCGCGTCTCGGCTTGCGTTATCCCGAGGCAGGAGATAAGAACTAAAGATAGGATTTTTTTCTCTTGAGATCACCATACTTTAATGAAGACTCGCATCGGATTATGTTCGGTATCTCGTATAGTCATGCTATATGAAAAGTATTAATGAGTTTCCAAGATTATTAATGTGAAAATGACAATTGATTATTAATGTGTTGAAATGACATGTGTTGAAAAATCCTAATATTTATTTAACATTGAATATAGGGATATAGCTTCGTTGTTATTAAAAAATAAAAGAATACGTTACATCGAATATCTTTATTCCTATAAAATATACTGCTGAAATATATACTGTGTAAAAATTTTTTTATAGTAAATTTACGTACGAGTATTGAAGAATGCGATATGCGTGTCTCTTCGTTCCATCCAGAGTTTGTTTCATATCAGGACCGTAAATAGATAAGCTTTTTATATTTTATATAGGGGCAGGTTTAGGAAGAGGATTCGATCCTCTGGTATTCCGAGCTAAAGCTACGGCACCCCACTCAACGCCCGCAATCGTAAATCCTGAATACTGTCGATAGGTAGTATCATGGTTTTATAAAGGTATATAAAAAAGAGGAAAACGTTATGGGAAATGTCCTATCGGGAGACGGCGGGCAGGTGCGCCGGCCATATAAGGTTAAAAGGCCATACAGTCGACTCTCGCTTCGAAGCACGATAAACACGATTCGCTCGTGCCTCGCCCAACTTCTACATGAGGAGTTATTACGTACGCCTACGCCTCCGGGCTCGGCCGCAGGAAACTCGAGGCGAGGACTCGGTGACGGTGAGGGAAGGAGGTTCGTTTTTTGGTATGTATCTACGGAAATTGAACGTCGAGAGCCGGCGACTAGCCGTTAAGTTGTAAATCTTGAGCGCGTGGTGAATTGCTCATAGTTTAGAAACAGTCTTTTCACTGTGTTTTGATTGATGGCGTAGAATAGCGTATTCAAGAATAATTCTTTTTATATTGAAGGTTATTATTTGCATGAATAATTTATCTGATATATGTATCAATAATTTTAACAAAAATACTATTAACTGTACGAGAAATTCCATGCAATTTTTTTTGCAATAAAATGAAATATTCATATTTTCATTATTGAATTATTTCTGTGCGTAATTTATAATTACATTTTAATAAAAATCTCATATTTGTAATTCTAAATTGATTTTTATTATTATTCATGTGATTATAGTATACAATTGTTTAATTAATTGGGGATTCAGCGTATGCTAATTAACATCGCTTTAACTCTGCGCGATGCGTTGCGTCGTGTCAATATGTTCCGGCGTTTAATCTTCTCCCAGAGAGTGACATTATTAGCTGCAAATGAGTGAGACTCGCGCGGCGAATGGCTACAAATTAACTATGCTGCCGGTTAACTGGTCGCCGCTAATTACGACGTACACGTCAATGCGCCTGGTAATTATGCCCATTGCAGCCGCACACCAGTCGATCCCGTTTTTTTCGCGAAAGAACCGTGACTAATAACGCAAGATCGAAAAATCATAGTATCGATCGACCTCTTCGGGATGCATTGAAGCCAAACTCCGACAGGGTGCCGTCGAAGGACGGTCCACCCGCTGATCTGTACCTGTGTTCTTTTAATTGGAACCAGAACCGAATCGCCGATCAGCTGCAGGTGAATTGCAACGATTTGTATCACTGGCAGATCATTACTCATCCATCCTCGCGTGGGGAATTTATAGCGAGTCGCCATTGTAACGAATAGGAAAGAATCGAATCCGTTCCCCACGGGAGTAAGCGAAAAAGTTTTTCTTCGTTATCTGCCTACGTGGAAGAACTCATAGTTCTTGTTGTGATTCGGTTTTGCCGCGGGAGAGAATCGCCTCCTCGTCAGCCTTTTTGTTTAATCTACAACTGTTCCACCGGCGAAAAAGCGAGCGAACAAATAAGCTGACTAACGCTAAGATTAATATAATACATCGTTTCGAATTAGCTCTTCGATATAACGAGATTTTGCTTCTTTTAATTTTTTATTACACTTTATTTGCGTTGCTCCTTTATTCGTTTGCTTTTCGTCGGACGTCGCTGCGTCGTTGGACCGCTAACGATCCGGTTAGTGAAATAACCGTGCCAAGGATATTTCCCTTCTGGCATATCGATTCACATGACGCGGGGTTACAGATGTTTCAGCAAGTGTTCGAGCGGGTTCAGGTGGTGACGGTCGATTGGTTGTTGCACGTGCTGGCCGGAAGCGGAAACGCGTTGTGGGAACGACGAAAGCCACAAGTGGCATGGGACTAAGTCTAATGATGCGCATATAAATGCGGGATGTGTGCAAAGTGAAGATGACACATGTAGATAACGGGAGGATGCGACCAGCATTTGATATTAGCATCTTAAACGGACATTAAAGAATTATTGGCTGACACTTCGTTAAGCTTCGTTATTAACGAACTATCGAACTTTTCTTTTCTAATTAGTTTAATTGACTTGTTTATAGAATTTGTGTTGAATAACATAAAATTTGTGCAATATTATTTTCTCTTATCAATATAGTTATATATTTTTGCCTTTTTTCTTACCTTTTCAATCTTATTAACAATATAATAGTCTTCACGATATATAATAAAACACCATTTCTACGCGGAAAGACTATTATTATTAACTTAATTATTTCTGTTCACAATTCTTTCGCGGAAAGAATTAATATGTTTCATTGCTATGTAATATTCTTTTTCTAGATATTAGGAGAATTTTCATGAGATGTGAATCAATATTTTTTTTTAATTTTCTCCTTTTTTATTACAAGATGATGTTATCTATATATAGTGATTTTAAAATTGTGACAGTTATAGATTTGCTTTTTGGATTTGATAATTTCATGATATATTCGACATCGTTAGTGTTGTTACTAATTATTCACATTAATGTTATTGCATTTTCTTTAATTACATTTTTATTATCTATTTAATGGTTTAATTCAACAAAAAATGTTTTAGAATAATTTTGTTTATTAATTATAATTAATATAATTACAATATTGACAGAATATTGACAATATAGAACAGAGAGTCGTAATTTCACACTATTTTTAATAGTGTGAAATTAATAAAAGTATTTACTAATTATACTTTATAAGAGATTTGTATCTTCTACGTTTTGTAAGAATCTTTATAATACGAAATTTTTTTTGAGATAAAAACATTTGAATATGTAGCGTTTATTTCAGCATTAAAAGTCATTTAGTAAATATTTAAACAGAATGAGAGGTTTCTTACGTCCATGTGTCATTCCATTGATATCAATAAAGTCTGTTTAAAAAGAAGAAAAAGAATCGATATAAGGCTTTTCTGCCAGATACACATGGCTGTCCAGATTTGGATTCATGTATCAATTTGAAGGGTCTCTCGAGAGACGTTTAAATCGATACACATGTGCTTTCTTCGGATATTTCCAGCGTTATCTATACTATTGCATGATCCAGTTACGTATTCATAAATATTACTCTTCATGCTCGGCATTTGTTTCGCACTCTTTAAATTACTGTACTTGAAAAGTTCATTTTTAAATAATTAAATTAGTTTCACGAATGTCACGAATTATATGTCAATAATTAATAGCTTACATAATTACATAATATTGTTTCCTTACTTCAGAAATGAGACAACTAAGAAATGTAATTTTCGAGTTATTATCATGAATGAGTTAAGTAAAGCAAAAATAAATTAACTAAATTTCACGTCCAACGTAATAAGGTTTATGTCGTTCTTAAGATTTTCAAAGAGAATATATTTTCTATAAAAGTAACACATTTTGAGTTATGTCGTTTTTATAAATGAAAAGGAGAACATTTACAGTGAAGAATGTTTTGATGCTTAACGTTTTAAGAAGAAATTATTTGATTTTGAATTTAGTTATTTTAGCTGATCAAGATAAGTACAAACTGTTAATTTATTTCAAATTATGTCACTTTTGATGAATTATTTCAGATTTGTTATAATTTTGCAGGATATCAAAATTGTTGTTAAGTCAAAAAGGAGCTTTTTAAGGAATGTGAAACAAAATCGATATATTCTTTTTGTGAAACAAAAATGAAATATTCTTTTTATTAATATTATTTTAATCAATTAATATTTTTCTATTAAGTTCAAAAATAGTTTTTTTATAATTAATTTTTTTAATCATGCTACTTTTGAAATGAAGAAACGCTATCATCTTTTCAGATTTTCGGAAATAACAAAGAAATCTTGGTCTCGGAGACTTTGAGTTCATGAAGTTATCTTGTAACCATAAACTTGTAATTCTATTTTAGCCTTCCGCGATATTACGTGCCATTTAACTTTCTCAAATCGCGTTAAAATCGGCGCGTTATCTTAGATCGAGACATGGATGCCGCATTTTACGAACGAACAGGACGATGTCGGCCCTTTCCGACATTATTACTATTATTACTTATATACACCGGCGCAGTGCGCATTTAATGGAATTCCGGTCTTTACGATCGCCTGAGGAAATCGTATCCTCGAGTCACTTTACATCCGGTTGTAAACCGCGACGGACACATCGCAGTCCTTCGCGCGCTGCCGAATAACGAGTAAGTTTTACGCGTATCTTTAATGACGCCGCTTTCCATTAACAAGTCATAATTGGCGCTTTATCGATCGCTATCACGCATTCGTCGCCGCTTTATCTCACGCACGAGCGCGGAATCGGAACGACTCAAAAAGGCCACAAGGATCTCAGGACGGAGAAGTCGATTTAGCACCTTTATTACGAGCAGTAAATAAATAATTAAGATTTTTTTGCTTGAACACAAACAGTATCTGTTTTCTGTTAATAGCTCACGATCCCGGATGACGACGGCTTTACGATTCAGTCGCGAATTAACCGCGATTGTTAACAGAGGCTCGCAATGAGTATTAACGATGCATAATATCTCGGCAAGGGCGGTATCGCAATAACCGATGATTATCGGTGTTTCATGCTGAAATTCACGTGCCGCGATGAATGAGAGGGCTACTTGTTATGAGATAAAAATTTTATTGGCTAAGAAATTTTATCTTTTATCTTTTATAGACATAATTTTTCAGAGACATAATTTTTCCAAACATTATTATTAAATAAAATTATAATTTAGAGATTAATCTTTTACAGGCAATAGGATTACATGGAATTTTTAAAGGTATCATCGATATTTGGATTATGAATGTTGGTAAATTTAAATCTGTAATAAGCAAAATACAATTTTACTTTTGTCATGATAAAATTCATTGTTAAAAAAATTTTTGACGAGTATATCAGAATTATATTCGATTTTTATATAATCTGGAACAATAAAAAATTTGTTCTATTTCTCGAAAATCCCTTTTACTGACGGAAGAATTAAAATTCATGTTGCTAGCAGAGAGTTAATTGAAGCTTGTATAAACTTAAATTACATTGTTTGTATTGTGGATCATTTCTTTTGACGCAAACTCTTCACAATACTATGATCGAAGCTATAAGTTATTACTATGCATTTTCAGCGTTCCGTCGCTCGTGAACGTAAGCATCCACCTATGGAAGGAATTTTTCTTGAGGTGCGATCATGTTGTTACGAGGTCATAATCACCTCTCGCAAGTGTCAACCACCTGCAGTTGTATTTATCATATCGACAGTCTTCCGTTAATACCTTCGCGTGGTAGCCTGCGTTTTGCCAGTCGACGTTCGTCGTCCACGTGCCGCTATTGACGACGTCATATCCGCACACGCGTCCGCGCAAGGAAAAGCAAATCTGAATGGCTAATTATGGGGACAATGATGCGGAACTTAACCGGAAGGAGACAGGAGACTTTTCGACGACACGAACACGCGAGACTCTCTTCCGCATCGCAATTATGGCGAACGGATCTATCGCGACCGGATGACCGGTTCCTGCATGTGATAATAATAACTGTAAATTTGCTTGATTAATTTTTTACCAACAACTTGGAATAAATTGCGTTTTTTCTTAAGTGATTACTTGATTGTGTTGCTATACAAATTTTTGCTTCCTCATCGTAAAGAAGCAAGCCTATTATAGTTGGCAGGCTATCGGCATGCAGAGCGAAATGGGAGGATTACATCTTACAACTTGAAAATGTGCGTTACTTCCCTGCAATTCCCGGGGGGTTACCCCAAAGGGGATGGCAAGAAAAAGTAGCAGTGAAAGACCCAAGACCTAAGAGCCGTCCTCCTGCGTTGTGACGGCTTAATAATCGTACGCACGGCATACGGATCGGTTTCAGGTGGCTCTGTGCAAATCCATGTTTTACATGACGGTGCATAATTACTATCATCTTACGCTTCACGGTGCTCCAATTCTTTGGACGGCGAGGGTGGGAGACCGACGGGCAGCCCGGATTCCCGCGACCCAGCCGGGAACGTCAAAAAGCACCGAGACGCGAAAGGAAACCTGCAATCAGTGCGTCAAAAGGCAGAACTTTCTCCCGCCGTACATATTATATATGTTGTTACTGCTCGCACAACGGTCTCGTTGCGCGCATTCAAGGTACGCAATGCTTGGGCATTCAAAATTTGGAACATTGCAAGAAAAAATATTGATCTCGTTCGTAAAGTATTATTGAATTTTTAATGAGTCATTACGCCAAACGGGATTGTATGTAATGTTGTTTTGCATATTTTTTTGCGTTAATGCATTGTAAATTGTACAACTCGCAAGTTGACGAAATAGAAAAAAGAAATAATTATGTCTGAAAACGTATTCTCTAATGAAGATACATCTCAGTCGATATCATCTAAAAGTAACATAATATCAATGTTATAATTTCAATATTATAATTTTGCACTCAACAATAACTGTTGTACAATACCATATGTTATATTGCATTTATATTGTTAAGTGCGAACATTATAACATTGTTATTGTGTTACTTTTAGTTTGTATCTACTGAAATTCTACTTCAATATCGCAAGATTTTGACATGACATAGACATGACAAGTATGCACATTTTCAACGGCACGTGCAAATCTAGTTAACAACTACACTCTCCAAGCAGTGTTACGTTTCGTCTTAACTGTCGCTTAATAATAAATCATTAAAAGAGCCGCGAATATCTATTCATAAGCCTGTTAAGAACCGTCGAGCCGTCCCCGTCAACTTGCCGTTCCCGCGTACAGCGCGCTGATGCCTTTACTTGTCTAGCTCGAGCTTTAATCTCAGGAGCCATCCCATAACTTGCTACAGACAGGCTACGTCGCGTACATGCGATGCAACGTACGGAGGCGCATGCATTTATGCATACGTCCGCGCGGTCCGTTCTACGCATGGATGCAGATGCGGCACGCACAGCCCGGCAGCATCGTCCATAATCTTTTCCCGACACTCGTAATGGACGGAATTGTGAATTCAATTGCTTCTGAATTGGACTCAGTCGGTGCGCCTCGTAAGAGCCGGTCCGACGAATACAGCTTAAGGCACGTACCAAGCCGTGAAAGGGAGCTGCGTAGCGTAGGTGCATCCGTCAAATGAACGCGCTCGGTAGCCAGCGCGTCGCGCACAAAGAACGTCAGCGGCGGGCGCTGCGCACCGGCACTTAAAGATCCAATGAGTAAGTGACGACGTGGATGCCTCCGCAGTGCTCGAGAGTGCTCGAGATCGTTCACCGAAGTGGATGCTGGCAGTTAAAGAAAGTTTAAGTGCCAATCGGCGACGGGAAATTGCATTGGGACGTTTATCGTACGATAAGAAGTGATCTCGCTGGGATAAAAACGTAAAAGTTGACTGGCAGTATGTTTGACATTCTGATGGAATAATTTAAAACGTATTATACATTTTAATCGATAGTAGAGATGGTTAATCGACTTTTATATTAAATCATCTCACCAGTTAATAATAGCAGTTAATAATTAAATGTAAATGCGAAATAGAAAATTGATGGAATAATTGATTATTTAAAGAGAGTTACTACTCCTTTGAATTTTTATTTTCTTGCATGATAAATGTAGAAATTTACTCAGACGGGCAATCATCGACCATAAGCCGAAACGTCCGGTTGCAAAACTCCCCGGAGGCGTCTGCTTAAATCAATTTCATTCCGGTAATTTCGCCTCTTCTAGACCAACGCCAACTGGCGTCATTTGCTTCGTGATTGAGTGCGAAAGATTCAAGAATTGCAACCGGATTATGCGTGAGCCGACGAGTATGCATGCGCGCGATCAGAGTCCGGGGATTCTCGTCGGTCGGGGAACGACCGTAAACCATTATTCCGCAGCGTCATGTGGACGGTGCGCGAATCGCAAAAGAACCTTCGAGAGGCTGAAGAGAGAATAATGGATTCGCGAGACTGGGGATAATGGTCGCGTAACGAGCTGCAGAATGAGCAGAAACGCGTAGCTTTTGCCGTAAGCTTCGTTTTTTTTTGCCGTACTTTTCCACATCCGACGAGATAAAGTTAATTGAAAAAAAACTGAAACTACGAATTTACGGCCGTGTTTCTTAAACTTATCTTTTAAGCTCTCCAGAACTTGTAACGAGAAACTTCGCTAATTATGGTTTCTTATTATATTTTCAACTTTCTCGACCAAAAAAACCATTTAATAGATTGAATAATTGTATAATGTTGACTTGCTCGAAAGTGTTCGAGCTTTTCGAAGAGGAAACGAACGAAGAAAGGACGCAACGTCATGTAAGGTAGACGCGCAAACTGTAAACCGACACTTTGATAGTCGGTTCTCGTTCTTAAAGTTGGCGAGGCATGTGCCGCCCACCGAGGACGAAAAGGAACATCCTTCGAAGAGACTTGTAGCAGGGATTCTCACATGTGATATACATACATTGTATTCTTAAAAATATACGTATATGCATTGTATCTTTCTTGATATTGCTTTGATTTATGCTTTAAATCTTTTTTACGAAAGAAATAATAGACATTTTGTGTCATATAAGAAAATAAAGAAAACTAATATTTTTTATAATTACTCACCTAATAACTGAGATCCACTGGCTTCCTTCATTCCTTGCAGTCGCATAGAGGCGCCACGAAGATATCTTTTGAGCGAGTTGTCCTCTTGTCTTCCAGCCACTCCCATTTTCAGCTACCAAGTTACTGCCACTTTGTCAATCCGATCTGATGCATTCAGACACGGAAATGACCGTGACATTAAATGCGTTCAAAACGAGTCTTGTCAAAAAGACGTCTGAAATTTTATATCACAATAATTATAAATAAACATTATAATTAATTAAAAAGGTATTAATGATAATATATATTCTATATATTTTATATAAAAATTACTTTAGATTAAGTATTTTTTAAGCTAAAAATAAAAATATATATCTTTATACTAAAATAGTTGCAGTACACATCGCGCAAGTCTTAATTTCAACATATCTTAGATCGTTTTCTTTTATTCAAATAATATCCTATCTTAAAATGCCTCATTTGAATAAGACAAATGAAGACATCTCGGAGACACAGTGCAAGAACGATGAAGCCGATATCCGAGATTGGAGAGAGGATCACTTATAGTGTCGCTGGGGCGTCGAACTATCCCGATTGATCGCTATCATTACGAAAACAATGGCCGATATAAGCTTATTCTAACGATGACGCTTGGTTTAGAGATCGAGGATTATCTTGGTAGCATGGCGACTAACAAGCATAGAAGGTAGACTCGACTTTGTCCGATGAAAACCGATCCCCCGGCTGCTACCCACGCTTGTATTTCTTGTTCGCTATTCGACGACAAGATAGGCAAATTGTAACTTTATTATGCAAATCGAATGTTAAATTACAAAATTTTTAATAATATACGTTATTTTCATAACCTCATAAGAAATCAGGGATGAATGTGATTTCAGACATCGTTTGAGCAAACAAAATATACTTGTTGCATATCATGTAAAAAAAAAGAGACAGGCTAAAGTGAATGCGTTTAGAGAGACAATTCATATCCATTACATATGTTTTGTACTCGGAAGTTTAGAACGCATTCACAGGTAGATATGCATGTACAGTTCTCTGCCTTGAAGCATTGTAGCTCGTTTTAACACCTTCGCCTGGTATAATTTTTATGACGCTGAAATCACATTTTCGCGGCGTCGCGTTTTTACTTGCTCCTCTCCTGAATGTCGCCTCTCGCGTGAATAATAATTTCATATACTCTGCGGATATGCTTCGAATTTTTTTTGCTTTTTTAGTAAGCTGTACTGAAATAACGAATAACGCGTGATGGTAAAAATTTAGTAGCCGCTGATTACACGGTATTTTCTAAAAGTGAATCAATACACTTATAACTGTATGTAATCGACAGCGAATATTTGCTATTTTTCAGTAATAATAGGCTGACGCACTTTTGGAGAATACAGTGAAAGTTTTCCACTTTAGAGATAATTCGTGATTTCTTTGGTTATAATTTTATCGACCAAGATTTGAATGAAAAGAAGATTTGTAAAGGCGAACATCTCATTTCAATTAATAGTATAATGCATCGCATTTTATGCCTACCCTTATTCATTTTCTCATCATTTACAATTAAATCGCAATTAACCAGGATTTAAAATATGATTCAGAAATGCAGATGTTTGCAGATGTATGCTATAATTTGTCCTCGGATAAGAATACCTGCACCATGAACATGAAAAGCCGAGTTCAGCCGAGTTCCCGGGGTAGCTGCGCAGCCTCCCTTTTATCAGCATGTTTCCTCGCCATCTGCTGGAAGCTGGGGAAATCAGGAGATGTATTGAACAGGCTGGATGCGCACGGCGAGATGCGCGAATATCCGCGAATTCCCGTCAGCGGGGGACCGCAGTCCGTACAATAAAGAAAAAAGCATCCAGGACAGAGCGAGAGGAAGCGAGGTGGAGCCAGTAGGAGTGAAAGAGCACTTCGGCGAGAGAGACCGACGGAGAGGGTCCCTAATCCTCCCGGACGCCGAAGAGGCGGACTCGATTAATAGTCGCGCTCGCGAGAGAAACAACGTCGTCCTCGGTCGTCGCTCGAGATGACTTCCGCGGTGTTCTGAGCGGAACTCCCGGAACGGTGCTCTTCGATGGACGATCGTGCGCACCTGAAGATCCACGGCATTGGCTCTCCGCAGGTCTTCGAATAAGAGGGTTAGTTCGAGCTGTCAAGCGGTCATGTAAACGTCCCGTCGTGTACTGGTACCGTTGTGTGGTCTATCCATCATATGGTCCAATTGCTAATATATTTCCAGTGAATCTTCGCGGAATTTAGAAATCTTCTTCAGGCCAGAATGAGACCAAGCGCGATTGTTTTATTGCTTCTGCTGTGCGCACAGTTTCTCACTTCGGAATCGAAGCTTCGGCAACAAGCAGCCGTCGACGACGACGACGATGATGACGATGAATGGGATGATGATGATGATGATGATGATGATGACGACGGGAGCTATCAGACGAAGCCCGAGGTCGATGATGATGGCCGAATCTACAAAAACCCACGAAACTCACCCTCTGCTGTATGTCCAAGAGATGAAGAGCAGGCGGAGCTAATGGGCCAGAAGTGTTTGCGAAAGTGCTCTACCGATGAGGACTGCAAAAGTAAGAAAAAGAAATGCAGATGCGACGGAGCCTGTGGAATGTCGTGCATCAAGCCTGAACGTGAATGCCCGATATTAACCGAGATTGATCATGGTGTGATGACAGTTACCGGACGATTCTTTGGAAATAGAACTCATTACGCCTGCGACACCGACTACTTTATAGTCGGCCTGTCCGAGAGAATATGTCGCGCCGATGGTCATTGGACCGGGTCTAATCCGTCCTGCAAGAAAGATTCCAACTCCTTCTGCTCTCAGCCGCCGAAGATACAAAACGCGCGCCACAACGCTCCGTTAGAGCAAACGACCTTTGATCTTGACAGTGGTGTGCAATATTTCTGTATTCATGGATATGTAGCAACGGGAGCGAAAAAAGCGAAATGTCTACTGATGGAAGGAGCTGCTAGATGGTACGGGCCAGATATCACTTGTAAGCCTCAAAGCTGCGATTTACCTCCGGACATTCCAAATGGATGGCACTCTGGTAAGTTCACGTAATTATGATCGATTTATATATTTAATTTTTCGGTACGGGAGAGATTTTAATTATTATATATACTTTTAAGGGGAATGTTACACGTATGATTGTCGCGTATCGTATCATTGCATGGAGGGTTACGAATTAGTTGGAAAAACGGAGAAACTGTGCCTGGCGGATGGCACATGGACCCCGAAGGAATTACCGCAATGCGTTCAAGTAAGAAAATACGAATAAAATTTTGAATTGTTCCTCGGAAACAAATCGTAGACATGTTCAATATCTCGTGCAGGTCACGTCCGTGCAATGTCCGAAGCCAGAAAATCCAGTCAACGGCAAGGCTGTCTACACCTCCTACGCGTATAATTCCATTGTATCGTATGAATGCAAGTACGGGTACACTGTAGTAGGCGCAGGAACTAGACGTTGCGGTGCTGACAGAAAGTGGACTGGAAAGACGCCTACTTGCCAAGAAATCAATTGTGGTTTACCTGGCGTGTTATATAACGGTTGGATTGAAAATATTGAAGCCGGTGTGTTATTTAAAATTTGTGTTATTTAAAATCCGAATAACATAATTTATGATCAATATGTATATTATAATCGTTCTTTTTTTTTTGTGGAATTGTTGCAATCGTAGGCACAGGTATGGGCGCCAGCATAATCTTCCGCTGTAAGGATCACATGAAATTGGAGGGTAATACTTCCTCTGTCTGTCAGAAAGATGGCAAATGGCGTTATCCTATACCGCAATGTTTAGCACCGTGCGTCGTCCCACAGATTGAAAACGGTTACGTTGTCGTAGCCAGCGATGAGAGAGATCACATCAACAACGTTACGGTGGTGGAGCATGGCGAAAGACTTCGGGTTACGTGCATTCAGAATTACGAATTCGCCGCCAATAGCACTCCGGTGTTATGCAATAACGGTACTTGGTCAATAGTGCCAAGTTGTTCGCCAGCTCGATGTAAGAATATGCCGAAGAGCCCGAAGAATGGGATGGTAATAGCACCGAAGACAGATCACGGTATGAAGGCGATATTTAAGTGCAAAGATGGTTTCAAGTTGATTGGCGGTGGTCCTTTGAATCTCTCTACATCCGTGGAATGTCGTTATGGTAACTGGATCGGTGATCTACCATACTGTGAGCAGGTCTTCTGCCCGTTTCCCGGTCTCATCGAACATGGCAAAGTTTTTCTGGTCGGCAACATGGGAGTTTACGATTATAGACCGTATGTGAAGAAGATTGTCAATAACAAACAGATTATGTATGATTGTGATAAGGGTTACGTTCTCGATGACGGGCCAACTGGCGCGACTTGTATAGGCGGTGCATGGAGTCCTAAAGAATTGCCCAAGTGTATTCTTGGACAGCACCCTCGACTTAGATGGAGCAGACGACGTAGATCTGTAAACAACGACAATGTTACCTTGAATTACAACGTTACTCTAAATTACAAGTAAGATAATTACAATAAATATTAATAAATATTAATATAAATCAATAAATTGAAAACAAACAATTCAATAAATTGAAATCAGGATGAAAGAGAGGGGGAGAGAGAGAGAGAGAGAGAGTAGTGTGTGTGTGTTTATATTTATTTTAGTTTATAAGTAAATACAGTTTATTTTATTTTAGAAAAACAGTTTTTAATAAAAACGATGTAAAAACATTATTAAAAATAAAAATTAAATATTAATGTTTCAGAAAATTCATCGATTTCTTCCGCAAAGTGGGCAAAAAACTTCTACATATGGAGATGAACAGAAGCCGTGAACATTCCAAGCATAAAGCGGACATGAAACTTGCATCTATTGCTAGCCAACAGAACAACACCAATGCGTCCGATCCATCAACTTGGAAAGCACACGCAGGTCATAGTAATAAATCCCGTTTGCGAGAAGAAAGAATGATTGATTTTCTCAAGATGGTATACAGAAAATTACAGCGCATGGATGCCAAACAACCAAATAATTCTAGCAACAATACTATGCACGACCTACTGAATGCAATGAGCAAGAACTTCTTTCATGTAGACCTTGCAGAGTCGCGACGAAACGGTAGCAAAGCCCGCTCGGATTTTGAGATACGTAATCAGAGGGAGTTCATTAAATTGAAGAGGGAATTCGAGCGAATCATGAGATTTTATAACAAGTCTATACGCTGGAACGAGAAACAGAATCGAAAAGATGCGAAGAGAAAAGGCTTGTCGCATGCTGAGAAGCGAAAGGATAAGAAAAAACACAGGAAGAATTATTACAAGGGTTTCTATGAGTTCGTCAACAGTTACGTAACTGAAAAGCTGTCGATGTTGGAGGCGCGCAACGCGACCGAAGAATTAATCAAGAAAATGAATATTGACAAGTTTACCGTGAGGAACGGCACGACTTTCACGGTTGGTGAGATGTACGCATTTTTCAAACATATCATACAGGATAGATTGAACTCGACGGAAGAAAGCGTAACCGTAGAATCTAGCACGTCAGCAGCGCCGAAGGCCGCGTCATACGGTAATCAATCATCGACAATCCCGAGTAACGATGTTGCCGTACTTGACAACGAGATTCCAGCTAAAGACGGAGAGCCCAAACATCGCAGCAAGCGGATACGAAACACGTCGGAGGAAACTGGCGCTTCACGTCAAAAGAGGAAGCTTTTGTCAGTGAAACCAATCAACACGGACGATCAAAAATATTCAGGGAAGTCGAAGCCCATTGACGATGCTAAATCAAAACAGTTCACTTTCGATGAGCTGCAGGCACAACAGCAGAGCCGTTCAAAACGATTCCTGCCGCCTTCCGAGCTGGATAATCAAATATTCCTCAAGAACTTGTATCTCAACGCTTACGAGGACGAGTATCGAGCAAATGTGAAGCGATCCGTTGACCAGATAAATCACACAATTGGCTGGTTTTCCTCGAGAAGACGCAAGGGAAACCTCGATGCGTACGAGATCAATTGAGGAAATAATGTGTTG
>NW_012130107.1:570471-580742 GCF_000143395.1 Atta cephalotes | reverse complement strand
TCTTTTCCATGCAAACGTCTGTATATATCCACATTTTGACCCTCGTTCAAGAATGCGTAAATAAATTGTCAATAAATATTTTAAAAAAACTCAAATTAAACCTCTCGTTATATTTATTGTATAATCACATACATAAAGAAACCACGTGTACCAATTATTCGAGGGAACAAATCGACAAAAATCAGATCGAATGTGTTTCACATTGCGCAAGCTTTAGGTGGTCGTGTAAAAACCAATCTCAATTCTTGCAGCGTCTCGATATAATGAGACATTACGCCACAAGCGATATCATAAAGTTCTTTCCAAATTATTTATTTTGCGTGCACCGGTACCTCACGAAATTACTCCGCAAAAATGATTCGATCTCAGAGGCGCGATCATAAACATTTGTAATTTCTGGCGCGATATCTCTCGATCAGGTGATACCATGATGGTGATTATGCCGTAACATCATCGTTGCTGTTGGTGCAATTAAGCCTAAAAATAAATGTAGCTCAAAACGAGATCAAGGGGCGCGGTCGAGGCGAATAACTCGCGTAACACGCGGCGATGTCGGTTCTCACCTGTCAATAACGACGATATCATTAATTACGGCCCAATTATAATTCATGAACGCTCGCAAAACCGTGTCCGATGCTATCGAACGACGCACCGCTCGCTCGTTAACATATCCACCGTGACCATATTGCTTCTCGGAAATAGCGTTAAATCGATTAATCGCGACAGTCGTCCTGACATCCGAGCACCATTCGTCATGATAAGGAAACCGTGCGTCGGACGGTACCTATGATAATACGTTATTAGGAATACGACGTAGTTGTCAAAGCGACGAGAGATTATATTCAAATTTGACTAGTTGTGCGATTTGAAGCGAGATTATGCACGAGATGTCGCAATAGATCTTTCTTCTTCGCGAATTATTGGCGTTGATTAATGACAAGCTTTAGAATATCATCGAGGTATCATCCTATTCCAGTTGTGCAAAAAAAGGCAATTTCACGCACGTGCGATATTGACAATAATGTTGTAGATGAAATTCGATAAATACTCGTTCAACGATATGATTTGAATTTTAAATGTTGAACCGCGGGTTAACTCGTTGAGAGGATGCACTGAGGAGAATGTCGGAACTGGCGAAAATCGATACATCGGGGGCATTGTTCTCTTGCGTTCGTAAATGGCGAACCATTAGAGCGCCTGCGCTTAACGAAAAGCTAAGCGAGAGAAAAATAAAAGTACCGGGCATGCACCACTAATTCACTTAGACTGGCGTTATTCCAGCTCATACAGCGATGATTATGCGGTCAGTTGACCGATGCTAAACATGCTAAACGCGAGGGAACTCGTGGTAAGTGGTTACCGGTTCGACTCGGTATTCATTAGAACCCTCTCACGTGCAACCTTTGGCATACACAGACAGTTCATCGTTAGAACTGTTAAAACTCGTTAACGATAAATAATGGAAAGCGCGTGGCAGGGGATCGCGAAAATTGTCCCGTAAAGTGTAACAAGATCGCTTCGAAAAAAACTGAAGAGATTTAATAATATATAATTATGGAGCGCAATTGATTATTCCATATTATTCCATATGATATTGATATTCGTTAATTAGCTCCTTCAAAATATAACAGGCGGGGTGTAATATGCTGATTGCGATCGAAAATAATAATTCACGACAAAGTCATATTGTTATTGCAATCTAACAATAAGAGGCGAAGAACGATAGCTTTGAATGTTTCCTTGTTGCAGCAAATGCTATCGATCACCCACTTCAGACACTTAGAAGCTCTTCTCGGAATCAGTTCCCGAGTAGTCTCGCATTTTGCCACTGTCGTTCATGAATCGTCGTGTCGTAGTCGTCGTCGACAATGCGAATGAAGTCGGGCTCGGTGGCAAGAGGCCCCGAGTAACCGACGATAATCTCATTGAAAGAAGAGTTAAGCGGCGTCGGGCTTCCTGCCAATTCAACTTGCCAAGTGTCGCCTTAGATCGCAGTCAATGCCGCTGCGAAATTGCTCGATGGGTAAGGCTCAATGAAATCTACCAGTATTTCAATCGGGGATTTCCCTAGATAACCCATGCCTTGCTCGGATAGATGTAGCAGGAAACACCATTGTGACTACTACGAGTTTATGAATGGGACTAGCCCGTGCCTGACTAAAACGGGGCCGTTTGGATAGATTAGAGAAACTTGGAGAAAAGGGTTTGCCTTTCAATTGTATACTGCGTGGACAATTGACCGGTAGGTCAGTTGTCAAGACTTCCCGCAAGTAATTCGTAGTTCCAGCATTCCTGGAACTTTCTATAAACCGCTTGCTTCTCTACGAAAGCTCCTACTCTGCTGCGCATCTAACTTTCGAGCGAATATGAAACTATTTGTTGTTTCAACGTACGTTTCAAATTACTCAGTGAACAAGCGATGGTATTCCGTGGAAATTGTGAACCTACATTATTACGTAGAAACTATAAATTTTGGCGTTTAATCAGCGAAAGGAAAACATAGATAATATTTTGATTTAATATATTTGCAAATGTAGCTCTATAAATTTTAAAATCGCTTTTTAGATTACGTCATTCATCATTTTATCGATCGCGATATGAAAATCGATATGCGGATGCTAAAACAACCTGCGACGCAGAAGTAACATAATAAAGAATAATCATGCTAATAGAGCTGTCAAGTAGCTCATATATAGCGTAAATGATTAGTATGCGGCTGTAGAAGCTTCCTGTTCCGATACATTAATAAGTAACGTTGCATTTCACATTTTGTGTAGCTAATAATGTATTCTATGAACGTTCAGATTAATTGTGTGAATCAGCATTTAAATTTCTTTACATGTAATTTCTTTCTAAACTTTTCAACGTTTTTCAGATAACACAATTGACAAACTAAGGCCTTAAACTAGATCTTTAGTGTTTAAATAATATTTTTGATATGAATTTATATACATATCTTATTTTGCAAATTGCGCATTGAAATCATTTTCAATCTTAAAATGTAATCATAAACCGAATTGGGGTAATAATATCACAAATGAAATTGACAAGCAATTTAATAATAATTGACGGCTTAATATTTCATTTTTTTTTTTTTCTTAGATAAGTTTTCTAATATCATCAATATATCTTGTATCTTACATTTTGCTCTTTGAGAGAAATGTCTCGTGACGTGAAAATGTTTACTAATTTTATGACACAGCATCTCGTGCCCCTTTAGGAATTTTTCACCTGGCCTCGTCAGCGTTTGCGAGTCGCATTGTAATTGCCGATGCAAAAATGTATACTATTGAAATGTCGGGGCATATAAAGATCTTAAAGCGGCCTTGTTGTTGCGGCCGAACCTCTTCCCGCCTTCATCGTTCCCGGCTGTCCACATTACATGCCGAGCGTCATTTGCGTCGCGGTCTTGGCGGCGTTATAGGAAATTAGCCAGCTGGCATAAGCAAAGTCCAAGATTATGACACTTTCTTGGCGGTCTTTACGTATCGACGACGTCATAGGCATCACAGGACATCTGGCAACCTTCTATCGACTCTTGATTCTCACCTTCCAAAGGAAAGGATTTGCTCGTTCATTCGCTCGCCGTTCACTCGCTCGCTAGGTGGCCGTTCTTTTGCCACTTAACGCGCTTTGCGGCGTGTCTTCCTCTCAAACATTCGTTTCCCATGCCGCTCTGTAATCAGTGCATCTTGCTCATTAGCACATCTTTTCGGCGGCCCGCGGATTTCAATGAAACACTGGATGCGCGTCAAGCCGCGCCGCACGCGAATCTCATTCGTAATCATCTCTCAGTTGAGCATATGAGACTTTTTGCCGCGGGCGGTGCGAAGACGGCTTAAGCAGGTGCCGTGGCCATAATCGAGCGCGATCACACGCTTCGGATGAGATCGCGTCGGCCAAATTAAATCGGACGAAATGGTCTGGTCGAGGAACGAAAAACGCACGAGGAAAGCATTCTTCGTACGAATGATGGAATAATAATTGGTCCGTAACAGTGATGCGCCAAAACTGCAGGTTCATGAGATTGTAAATTAAATTGCATTAAAAAAGAAACGCATTAAAGAGTATTACAGATAACATTTGAACTGAAATGAGCACTCGTTTATTCAATCTTGAAAACGTTCCATGAAATTCGGGGCGTGTATAATAATTTTTATTTTCGCTCGCATATCAAATTTTTTTGTTAATCGTATACATTATACATGATAAATTTTAATTGAAAAAAATTAATTTTTATTAGATTATATCAGAAGCATTTTTAGATGCTTGCGATATAATGTTTGTGTAACAAGAAAAGAAATATTATGATAACAAATATAAATTTCTTTGTAATTTTTTTTATTATAAAAATGTATGTGTTTTTGTTGGGAAAATTGGTAAGATCATTGTTTTCATCAGCTGTGAATCTATTAAATTCGTAGCACGTGCATATCGTTTTTTGTGGTAAACCAATTAAAAGAGACATCTGGAAATATGGCCGAATTGGATTCATACATGGTCGAACAATAAATAGGAAGAAAGTAGATAATAATAAGAAGATTGTATATCGTGGTTTCTGTCTTGGCGCAGATTTATCGAAGCATTGCCAAATATGGGTTTCGCACCTTGCTACGTCGTGTATACATGAAGAGTAATGCGGTTGTCCCACAAACGGTAGATTTCGCGCCTTGCCCATCCGTTTAAGGTATCGTGCTTACGGGCTGATTACACGCTGGTTAATTTCAATAACGAGAGTCTCCTCACACACACACACACACACACACACACCACACGTAAATTTCGACGAAGAACCAACCGTATATGATGACTCGCGGAGAAAGACGGAAACAAACGCCTCGCGCATTACTTGCGTTTTGAGGTCATCGCTGGCAATGGAAAGAAATTAACCGTCGAAAGGTTCTGTGCTTGTTACACTGTCAGCAATTAAACATTTTCTCTCGGCGTGCCTTCTCATTACACGCCACAGAAATGCGCCAGCGCCAGCTGGTCATAGGAGTTTCGTGAACGTTCACTTTATTACGTTCAGTCGTCTTTGAGATATCGAACATCGGTCGTAAAGTCTTCGCTGGAGGAACCGAGGAGTCTCGACCTACAAAAGCGAGGCTCGTTAAAGAGATTCACGAATAATTGACTCTTTTTTCGGGTAGCGCGATGGCCGCGCGCGCGATATCATTGAATAATCGATCAAATTGTAACGGTCCATGTATCTCTTTAACTATATAATGACTACCCACCGCGAAGTATAAACGCGCAGAATCGGTGCTTGAGATCGGCAAGGAAAAGATACTCCCGAATGACGGGCGAAAAACGGAGTTAATTAAGTGCACGCTGCGTAGCTCATGAAAGCGACTGAGCGATCCTCTTTAATTGACACATACACTCGCTTTCCCGTCGCACCGAAATTGGATCCCTTTGACCATTGAAAATCATGCGGGGATGTCGTTGCATTCAGTTAAAGGTATCGACTTTCAAAATATTCATGGAGGATATCTCACTTTGCGTAATCAATATTAAATTCGTTGTTTATATTTATTTGTAATTTTAATAATGACAGAACTTGCTGAGAGTCTGCTTTCATTCGCACAGCTTATTCGATGGCGTACTATGAAAGAATTAACTGTGAAGGGGCCGTGAATAATTTAGGGTCTTCTGAAATAATGAAATGGATCTGAATCGACATGATGCATCCACTCGTAGCAAGCGAATGAATCTTTTCCCGGGTGGATGAATTTCTCATGGGTCTTCTCATGGATCATGGGATTTGAAAATGAATTAAATCCTATCGCACGCGAGGTCGTTTCAATTCGAGACGCATTTACTCATTGGAGAACGAGCCTGGCCGGTGGTCTCCGCTCGCATCTCGCGTAGAAAGCACCACTTATTGTGAACTGCTGCTTGTGAATCCATCTCTCTCTCTCTCTCTCTCTCTCTCTCTCTCTCTCTCTCTCTTTCTTTTCTCTCGTACTCTCGTTGCACCGGTCTCTAAACGCAGTGGATCTTTTTATAACCGGATTTACAGGCGCACAGGTGGCACGACTAAATGTACATATGAAGAGGACACGTCGGGATTGTATTCAAGATTCGGATTGCCTCGAAATTGCTCTCTACGAATAAGGTCTCTAGCTGAACGTTGGACGCAAGATCTCTGAATCGAGATTGGAACGAGTTTGAGTTAAATCTGCGGTTATTAGTACACGAAAGAAATACGATACTCTATTCGACCGGTATCTGACATGAAAATAATGAATACAAATAATAACTGCATGATTTGTGATTTTTGTGAATTAGAAAGTCGATGATTAATTTTCTTTTTTTTGTATTACAAGCTACAGCAATTTATTGTTATCAATAGAAAATGTTATTTGTAGTTATCTATGAGAATTTAATTAACGAATGCGTCAACATTATGTTCTCGTAAATAATATTTTCGATTAATAACAATTAATTGCTGCAATTTGTAATGCAAAAAAAAAAATTAAATTAATCATTTTCAATCTAATTCGAATTTTTAATTCACAATGAAGTTAATATAAATAAATGCGGCAGCGTAAACCTTGTTTCTAAGAAAGGTGCTATCGAAAAAAAAAAAAGAACGAGATATCTGCAACGGATTCTGTGGCTTTAATTCGAATTAGATTGGATCCAATTTATACCCAATTAACTGGAAAGACGGTATCTTCTGGATAGAGAAATTGTTTCGCTCCGATCTCTCAAGTATATATTTCGGATTCGAAGGGATTCCATAAGAATTGGTCACGCTAGGTTTCAGAGTTGATCCACTCTCGTTGTTGATAAGTATTGCCCGTCTTTTAAGCAGTCGGGCATCATTTCGAATCAAGGACATCTCGATTTCTTTGCCGGAGATTGGAAAGGAAGTATTCCTAGTAATATTATGGGCGTGCAAAAAGCTGAAACGATCACGAAATTTCTAATTCGGAAGCGAGCCAGCCAAATCCTTTTAATTGAAGTATATAATGATATCCTTGTATCAGACTGCCTGATGGAGCCGCGATGAATCTAAACTAAATCGACGACCGACAATGTGATCCCCTGTCTTCCTCTCGTTGTGAACGACTCCTCGAGCCAGTCTATCGTGTGGGAGAGGCCTGAAAGGATGCGTTGTTTTAGACAGCAAATGCTGCCCGTCACTGTTCTCAACGCTCTTCATCAACGAATAATGATGAGTCTTATACCTTGAGACAGCGTGGCGATGAATAGCTCGCTTGTAAGATTTTGTGGTCATGGGGAATTTTTATTATGAACCCTTGTACACGATTGCTATAAATATCGCGCGATTTTGGAGGGTACGCGAAAGGAGTGCTGGTACCCCACAGGAAATGTCGCTCGTGAAGATGAGCCTCTTTAACCTTTGTGCAGTCTTCGAAATAAATATGCTGAGAAATAAGAAGTAAGAATTCATTATTTTTATACAAGGATTTTGTTTCATACGTTGTGTAGATTATAAGTATCCAATTATTAACGTTTTATCTGACTGATGAAAATTAAAAAAAAAAATGAATTCCTTTTTTATTTCATAGTACACATGTCAGTACAAATGCATGGAATCACTGTTTTCCATTTTCTATAATGTGACGCGGGTTTCAGCTGTCCACAGAATGTTTACGAGCGGTAGAAAGAATATTTCCGACAAAAATTCCGTGATAGTCCGTCGGACACGTGGTAGTGTAAGATAAAGCTTTAAATTCTGTCGAACGTATTTCTCGCCGACCGGCTCGTAAAATCTCGTTGACGTGGCTACAAAGCGGCCGATGGTCCGCCATTGAAGGTGCTAATCGATACTCACGACCGAAGAGTAACGAAGGATTTCGCTTATGACCTCTGACCCTTTTAGTGCGGCATTACCGTAGGTGTGATTTAATGACAATGCTACTAAAGTAGCGTTTGCCGAGATAACGAAGTAATGAGGATAAAGTAACGTTGGCGAATAACGTATTTTAAAGCATTAATTTTGTAAAAAAATCGCGAGATACAGGTATAGATAAATAGCGGCAGATGAGCTTTAATCCCAGCTTAGTTTTAGCTTCTTTATTTTTCAACATTTGCTTCTTTTATTTTTCAATATGTACAGTACAAATCATAAAGAAGAAATACTGACTATATATAGTGAGAGCAAAAAGTATTTGTACAAGGAAATTTTTTTATAAAAAAAATCTTATTTGTAAAAAATAATTAGTAATTTTATACAATAAAAATATTCTGTTCTAACATAAAGAAGCTTCGCATGTATTCCTGATTCTAAAAGCTAAATTTCTCAATGTACTTTTTGAGCATCCAAACAATAGAATTTTTAATTTTCGCTTATTTTTCAGATAATATATTTTCTATAATTAATATATATCTTTTTGATATATAGTTATAAGAAAGTCTATTTTATTCTTTATGAATAAATTGTTAATTACCTAGCAAGAAATGAACATCAATTAAACATCAAATCGATGTTGAATTGGTTGAAATCATCGTATCGATATTTCTCATTGGATAATATTTACTTTTTAAAAATAAAATTTTTTTTTAAATATTTTCCCTGTATAAACGAATACTTTTTGTACTCACTGTATATAGAATTAGAGAAGCGATCGATAGATATATAAGAATCAGCATTCGAATTGTACAGTTCTTGTGATGACAAAAATATTTGCTTAATTCACTTGTTTATTTAGTAATTTTTTAAATTTAGATGATTTTTTGGAGAAGATAATAGATTCTAGTTATGTTTTATTTTCTCACATATCATGTGCAATACACGCGCGTGTGTGCGTGCATTCACACACACACACACACACACACGCACACACACACACACACACACACACACACACACACACACACACACACACACACACACACACACACACACACACACACACACACACACACACACACACACACACACACACACACACACACACACACACACACACACACACACACACACAGGAGAAGCAGAATCACGAAAAGATTATTTTCTCCAATTCGCGCTTCTTTCTCGACGAAGGACGTCAAGTTGGTGGAATGTTTCTCGCATCAGCAGCTCATGTTGTCCTTCCTCATGGTCCAAGAGTCGCTCAAATTATAATTCCTCGATCCGAAGGAGAGTGGGAGACGAGAGGAAGGGGAGCCGCGGGGGTAAGTAGTGAGAACTCTTCTGTGGTTCCAGGAGAGGAGGACAAAATAGTCGCTACTTGATGGCGACTTAAGGTGATTTTGAATGGTGCCTAACGACTTCGAGCCGCGTCATGGGGCCCTGTATGCGACTGCCGCGCCAAATAATACGGAGTCACGCTGGGCAACGTGTCCCGATGTCACGATGGTGAACGGCTACGGTGAAGATAATGTCCTCCCACACGGCCGTCAGTTCGCTATTCCGTGGTTCTTAACCTCTCACCCCACCACTGAGGTGTCTTTTTTTCTTAAATCTCGTGGTGTCCGCATAATGAAGCTCGCTGGATCTGCGCGCCGGATGCGCAGCGGAGAACTTTATTGCGAATTAATGTTTTTTTTTTTATGTCTTTCGACGGTATGCGGTCTACCTGGCTCATGATTCAAATGTCACTAGCTGGACTCGATTAATTGTGCACTAGCGCGTATGTCCACGCCTTCGCGTGATAAATTGGCTTTTGCCTACCTGAGAGTCGGTGGGATTCGAGAGAGCCTTCCATTAATTAAATTTGCGAATTAAATAAGCGCTAACATTACTTAACGAGCTAGCTTATTAACATTTATGTTGGCAAACGTTACTTCGATCAGAATTAAATAAACTCAGAGCGAGTTTCAGATGCTGCGGTAGGACAACGCGTTACATTATTATGTGCAATAAATCATGCTTCGGCCGTGTAGTTCGTTTCGCCACCCGCTTAAGCAAACGGGTTAATCAATTTCGTTTTGGCAGCAGTGTTATCTTAATGGTTTATCTTCAGCGTTCATCAGCATCGACGATCATAAAAGAAGTACGTTAAATATATTAAGCGTTGAATCTTCATAAAGCTTGCCGCAATCATCAATATATTTCCATCATATGTCGTATGTCTTGCCGCCGCTACGATTCAGTTGTTTTAGGATCACGCAGCTCGAAGGTGCCTGACTGGCAAGAAAAGAGCCTGAAAGTGGACTTAGCATGGATGGCTACGGATGGCGAAGTTTGTTTTTATTGGTCCGAGAAGGAGAATCTTCATCCGCGTGTGATTCCTTTGACGGATGGTCGCCCGCACTCTTTTTCTTTTCATCTTTTATCTCTCTCTCTCTCTTTC
>NW_012130107.1:550426-570451 GCF_000143395.1 Atta cephalotes | reverse complement strand
GGTACGGTAAGGAAGGAAGTACTTCTACTCGTCGTCGTGTCGTTCTTCGTACGTACGTCGTCGTCCGCCTCTTCTTTCTTTTCTTCTTACTTNTTCTCTCTCTCTCTCTTCTCTCTTCTCTCTCTCTCTCTCTCTCTCTCTCTCTCTCTCTCTCTCTCTCTAGAAGTGAAAAATAATGATGTCCCTAGGCATGACGACGAAGTCAAGGATTACTTTAGTGTCCCGGCACGTACAGTCGGCGACGGGCTCTGAGAAAATAATCGCGCTTTTCAGTATTTACGAGTATCCCATGGAATATCGTGTACCAAGTAAATGCACGATTCCGTCTGGGACGAAAGTTTATTTTTCGACGAAGAGTCGAGAGGACTCATTTGGTCCCCCTGCACGTGACGTGACTTTCGGCCCCGAGGACCGATGACAGGGTCGTATTCTCGACTTCGCAGGCAATACGTATTACAATGTTTTCTTGAACACGTTGTAGGATTACTTACAGGAAGTGCGATTAAATTTTTTCTCTTTCCTTTAATACATTTTAATATTTTTGATATATTGAATTAAAAAATTGCGAATTATCGAGCTGGATATTATTTGCGAAAAATTTTTTATAACAGTAATTTAATAATATATTATTACAAAAGTTTAAGGATCTACGTTTTGACCTATGTATTTAATCGACTGAATTTAAAATCATTAAGTCTTTCTTAATAGAAACGACTTAGAATAAGATCATTGAAGATGATCATGTTAGGTCGAAATGTAGATTCTTAAACTTTTATAATAATATTATTAAATTACTATTGTAAAAAAGTTTTTCGCAAATAATATCCAGCGCGACTCGAATAGCCCGATAATGCGCAATTTTTGAATTCATTTTCTTGAGAGCCTTATCAGTATTATAGTTTTTACATTTTAATATTCTTTATTTATTTTCCTTTTAATGTATCGTTTTCTTAATAAAATTATTCTTATAAAAATAATCTGATTATAAAGAATACCTAAAAAATCATACTTGACGAAATAATAATACTTGACAAAAAACTGTGATCAAATTTCTCTGGTACGTAGCTTGTTATGTTTCCCAGTAATATTTAAAAGCTGTTTGATGTTAGTTCACACTCATTGTCAGTACAAAAGATACATAGTTTCTTTTTATCATAATTTATTTCTATTGAATAACGTTGTAAAATGTCATCGATAAGTTTGCACACAACCATGACGAAATAATTTAACGGGCTCGTCTGCTATGCAACCAAGCGAATCGGAAGAATGCGAAAGAAAGCGAAACTCTCAGGTCATTGAACAATAGGATTCTCCAGTGTTGGTTCAACTTAAAGATAATTGCGCAAATCTAATTGTTTACGGTTTGAATGCTTAGCAAAAGTTTTCTATATTGGAAACATTTTTTTTAAGCAATAATTAACGGTAAAATCAAAAGATAAATTTGTAAGGTGACCGTAAAAAGATACGATTGGAAACATAAAACTAACTTCAGATTTTTTTCAAGAAAACTAAATATATTTAACTATAAGGAAAATTGCGGATAATTTGAACCTGCTAGATTAGCAAAAAGTATAAAGCTAAACTTTCGAAAAATCTGCATATTCATATAATAAAACTTTTTACAGTTATTTCTTTGATGAATGTTAAAAGTTAGTTCAAAGTTAAATAAATTCTCTTGTTAAAAAACAAAAATAATTTACATTTCTTAATCCTACACGGAGAAAATGTCTAGTTGGATTAATTAGAATTCTGGTTAAAAATGAAAAATCAGAATTTTCTGGTTCGTCCATTTTCAACCATTTTTCCCAGGAGGATCAAGAAAAATAATTAATAATTTGCAATTGTTTATTATTGTGAGTGACGTAAATTGCAAACGCATTTGAAACGAAAGAAGACATAACTGTCGAATATAACATCGTCGATAAATAATGCAAGACTCCCCGTTGTTGCGATATTCATACTGGAGCATTAAAGCTGAAGTTGAAAAGCTCAAGAGTAGGGAGAAGATGTGCTCACTGCGAGCGAGGAACGCGGTCCTTGCCTCGTCTTCTTTTCGTTCTTCAGGCAGCACCTGCCATGACTCACCGCTCGGCTCCCCCGCAAAACTTTGCCGGATTACAAAGACTTAAATACCACTCGTCCGCCGAATATATAGGGCCATAAGACATATACGATGCCAAATTCGCGACGCTAAGATTCCGTGCCCGTGGCGGTGGAAAGATTCGTTGCGAGTAAGAAAAAAGGAGAACACTTTGAAAAATAGTCATCATTCCGCGGGATTAGCGATTCGTTAAGATTATAGCTCGTAAAAATTGCAAATCCTCGACGCCGAAGGGATTTGAAAGGTTGTCGGTCTACTAGCGGATCAGGGTCGGTCATGTACGCGTGTCTTTTCGTCATAGAGCTGCATGTTACATTTTTTTCGTTGAAAGATGTAAAAAATAAAATAGCAATGCAGCTTTCGGATACATACAAGAAAAATATATGTACTAAATTTCCATAATTTCCAGATTCTTTTTGATTTTTTAAAATATGTAATAAAAATATTTTACATTATTTTCTCGTACTATGCCTATAACAACAAAAGAAATTGCGACGAGAGTTGTTGTACCCTTTTTTTCATCATCGTCCCCAATTATATCAAAATATTTTGAAAATTTGTGCGAAGCACATACATTTTATTTATTTGTACCAAAGAATGACGACAGCTAATGGTGATTGGCGACGACGAAAATGATTTATTCGAAGGCCGCTGTTAGCAATTATTATCTGATTTTTTTCTCTCATTAAGCGCATGCCTTGAAAAAACCCGATGCAGGGAAAATGCTTAAAGACGCAGAGAGGCAGCCGACTCTTGCGTCTTCTGGAGATAGGGCGTAAAGATGAGAAAAAGGAGAAAGAAAACTGACGCATGACCCGGCGAGCACGCAGCATCTTGTCGACGATGCTGCTCTTCTCGCGCTGCTACGCTGCTCTATTCTTAGCCTACGATGAGACAGGTGGCAGAGCCACGTACGCGCCTCTCTTTGTTCCTGTATATCCTATATAACTATATATCGTTGCTTCTTACCCGTCGCACTCACTATTTCTCCTATCTAGTTATGGAATTCCACACGAGTCCATATCGTCGACTTCAAGCACTGGCAGATGTTTGCGCGTGGAGGATGTTATAACGATGATTGGTAACATTGTAGTCTTTTGAAAGTTTTACTATTAAAATGGCAAGCTGCAAAACTATCAACACTGTTACATTCATAATGTCAAAAGTTATATTACTAATATAATTAATAATAATTTAAATTTTTCAAAATAATTTTTATATAAGTCGCCATTACTCAATATGTGTATAATTTAATTTAATTAAATAATAATTTAACAATGGAATTAAATAGTTTAAGTCAAGAAAATGTATTAAATTTGTATTTCAAATTTAGATTTTTATTTACTAAGTGCGTATTTTAATGAACGTTATTTTATAATCAGTGAGTGAAGAGAGTGAAATGTTTTTCTTTTAATAACGTATGTGTAAAATGTAATATATTTGTTTTTAAAGTTTTCTAGTTATCGTTTTGTCTTTGAAAAACAAGTGAAATGAATAACAGATGCGATTTAAGAGTGATAAAAAAGGCATCTCAACATTTTAATGCCGACTATGCTCGTCGAAATTTTTACAGCTTGCTGAAATTGTCCGGTTCTTCGTCGAACGAGGGGTAACGGCACGCAGAATGTCAAGCGATAGCGAATACTGATTTCGCGCGATCCTGCAACTCACGATGACTTGGATGTCGTACTGGAGACTTTTCATGTACTCGAGCTTTTACACGCCTCGATCGCGGTGCCCGTCTATGGGCGAGCATATAAATTACACTCTCGTGAGTGGAACCACACCGTGACAGCAGACAAAATACTCGGTCCCGCGTGGTTCCTAGATCTGCCGGTGATATCTTCACTAAACGTAGTGCCACCCAAGGTGTTAGTCAGTCCGAGATGGCACAGCCAGATAGACAACACCATCCTCATCGCATTAGCTATTTTACGGTCAAGAGATGCAGTTTGAAAAATGTATAAGAAGGAAGAGAAAAGAAATAGGAAATGCGCGATCTTGGCAAGTGGGTGACAATGACTTTACGGGCATCGTCGAGGCAACCTAAGGTGAAGGATCTCTCTGGGGAAATTTCAAAATTATACATGACGAAACTTTTTGTAAATATAAATATATTTAGATTTAAATAGGCATAAGGCCGAATTCCACAATTCATGGTTAACTTTTAATTAAGATTCAATTTATTCTTCATCTCTTTCCAAGTCTTGAATTGAAAAAAGATAAAGAATAAGTTGAATCTCTATTAAGAGTTAACCGTGAGTTGTGGAACTGGGTCTAAATATATTCAAGATCTAAATATATTTAATATCTAAATATATTCAAGAATTGGAAAGAGATAAAGAATAAATTGATCTCAATTAAGAGTTAACCGTGAATTGTGGAATTGAGCCTTATGCCTTTTTCTAATCTTTACAACTAGAAAAAGACGAAGAGTAAGTTGAATCAAGATTAAAGTTAATCTTCATTGGTGGAAACGAGCATTAGTGTTTCAAACAATTATTATAATTGTTATCCTCGTAATAAAAGTTGTTCGTCAAATTTATCATCAGTCTTGATCGACTGTAGCGAGCCGACGCTTCATTACAATTTATATCGATTTATTTGCGACTATACATATGCAGATTATCGATAAATATACAATACAATGTAATAACAAGACATGCGGGTTCATTTAGAATCCCCGAGATGTGGGTAGTTTTAACTATCTATCAACGTGTCAATTTTATAAAATTGTGATTGATTATATATATAACCTTCTTGATTCGATCATAGTTTTGACAATGATTGTTAACAACGTACAGAGAAAAATATTTTTAAGTAACGAGTACATCGCTGGCGTAGTGTCGGTAGCCGGTAGTCAATGTCACGATGAGACAAAGAGGTGGGGAACGCACTTTCAGGAGCAAGAAAGAGACTGGACACAGGTGCGGTCTCTGACATGCTGCTCGTGCCGCAATGAAGCGCAATCGTATGCACACATCCCACCATGATTGTTCAGAGATCGAGAGGATGAGAAGTATATAGTATGAGAGGAAAAAGAGAAAAGTGAAAGATGACGAGCGTATCTGTGATCAATGCACTGCACTGTCATGTGATAAAACTGTTTCCATTCCAGTTGCAATTATTCTTTTTGTTGCAATTTATCATACGTTGACAGTATATAGAAGAAAAAGGAAAAAAGAGAGAAGAGAGAACAATATTTAAAAAATTCACAATAAATAGTTGAATGAACCGTTCACTTACGTAAAGCGACGATTTTAAAATATCGGACGATATCTTCCAGATGCCACGATCGTCCATGAAATAAATTACGTCGGGCGCAGCCGTAACTGCGCTCGTGCCGTTTCGCAATTGCAGTTGCGATTGCTCGTTCGCGCTGCGATTCTTCCGAGAAGAGGGACAGCGCGAAGTAAGACTCGCGGAAGAGAGAAAAGAAAGAATACAGAGATCGACGAGAAGGTGGAACGGGAGAAGTTACGGAGATCCGTGAGCGGCAGCGGTGCTATCGCGCAACCGTGTCTCGCGGCGTGTTCGATCGAGAGAAAAGGGTCTCGGTGTTCACCTTCGGCTTGCCTACCACGAAGGTAGAGATGTAGCCTTGATACTTTGGTGCCGCGGCGGAAGGAGAAGAGAGAAATCCCGGAGAACTTTACGACGAGTGGAGAATGCCGCACGCGAGGAGGAGATTCTTTAACCTTTAGCACGGCGGCGCGGCGCGGCGTACCTCGCTTCTCTCGATCGCGATCGATCGGGACGTATCGCGGGTATCGTGTACGCGAAGAAGTGGAAGGTCTTGTTGCAAGATCGAGGTAATGTTATTTCTGCCGTGAGGCTTATCGCGAAGTTTCATTTCGCCGAGTTATATACGGCAGAGTGAGCGCACTTCGTTTTACAATTACATTACGAACTTGCCATTTTTGTTAGAATCTACGGTTGCTTTTTGATACTTGGCAATGTTGAAGAACATTATCAGAACTACCGATCCTTCGGTTTTGCGCGTATGCGTTCGAATTAAGAAAGGTTATTTTATGAGATCGTTACGATTAATCTTGCCGCGGATGCAGCAAAGCAAAAAGAGAACATGGCATTAGTTTGATAAAAGGAATGCGCTTTGAGAAATTCCGAAGAGGGAGATTCCTCGAGCACTACCGAGCGCTAATGCGCCCCCGCGCGCGCACCACCGCAAAAAACGCTGAATCCTCGACGGAGAGCGGAAGAAATAGAGCGAAAACGAGTGGTCGGAGATGGCTACGGGGGCTGTAACCGGGGAACAATGAAGGAGCCGCTCGTGACAGCCTCCGGAGAAACGTACGCGTGATGTATGCTCGGTCAGAGCCCTGCAACGAGATGAAGTCTGATTGCACTCCCGCGCACTCTGCATGCCCATTACAACTACTGTTAAGCGGCAGCTGTTTCGATGCGCGGCTTAACTCAGGACCGCACCTCAGCGTACGGATGATGAACAGATAGAGAAGATATTTAAGAAGATTTATGAGCTCCCGGTAATACCTCGGGGCCACGAACCACGGCGATGTCATCTTCGCATCGGCGCGGAGCGGAACCCAGTCTGAGTGCCGTTGTTACCTTGACCGCACTTTTTCACTGCACTGGCGATTTTGCTACTCGCGATGCTGAACGCTCGATAAACTTACTTAAGCCCTTATCAAACTATACAGGAGATATATTGGAGAGTAAGAATTGTGAATTGAAGATTAGAATTTAACCAATCAAATAAGTGGAACTTTGATCCATTTTGTTTTCATTGGTTAAATTCTATAGTTTCCTATTACATCCTCAATCTCCAGTACGTAGTCTGACATAGATATTGCTTATATTTTCAAGCAAGCTGCGTCTAATTATAGTACATGAAAAAAAAAGTTTTGTTGAAGTATCTAAGATTTAGATAGCTACAAATCTGAAAATAATTTTGTTTGGACCATCAAAATAAATATATAGGACGTTTCAAACCAATGGTTAGAATGTTAAAATTTTTTGCAGCATTACTATTATTTTCAAATCTGTATCTAGCTCAATTTTTTAATATTTTAGTAAAACCATTCTTGCCGTGTGTCCTTGTCATTCCTGATCATGAAACATTTATGATGAATGAACTAAAAGTTTATTGCGTTGAGATTTCGTTATCAAGATTCCGACCGAAGAAACTCGGTCGAGCCTTATAGATATTATCTCCTAAAGGTGACCTTTATCCTTGATAAAAAACACGTCGGCGGCAAAGCATAGATGAGACGTAATCTAAGCCACGCGAGGTTTCCGTCGTTGCTCGCTACTCATTATCTCAATGAGGGGGACTTGGCCAAGTAGGCCTTTAAATCAACGTCCCTTGCGACAATTATTAACTTGCCTCGTATGAGTGAATAGGAGTGTACTTAGCTCGGAGCGAGCAAGCAACCGAGTGAATCACGCGCCACCACCTGCCGGAGCGTGACCTCTTAATGTGCATGGCGAGAGACGAGGCCGCCTCGACATCGGCGCGGACATCGGCGAGAAGCCCCTAAAAAGGAGTCTCTACTCCTTAGCAGATGCGGTCAGATAAACGTGAAACCATCTTGCCTCTGCAGTGCTTAATTAAATTACGTGCCGGATTAATATGAATATTTCGGCTCGAAGTTGTTATCAGATTATTCGGGAGATTTTTCATTTATTTTTAAATTACATCGACTACAGCAAACTATTTCTATATTTCAAAGATAATCTAATATTTGTAACGTACACTGTAAACTTATTTAATCAACGTTACGCCATTGGTATTGAGTCTCCCGCTTCATCCAGACTCTTTCTCCCACCCTTTCTTTTTCTGTTCGTTTCGCTCGATACTCTGGAGGAGGTAAAAGGAGCGAGATAATAGAGAGGAAAGAAGAGTATATACTACCTCTTCCTTTTATAGTCCACTCTGAGAAGTTCTCCACCTCTATGTTATTCGCCGTCTTCTCGAGTCCAAATGTAATAGCTCTGACATACACCCACTAGCACACGTGCATGTCCTCCATATAATGTTCCGACGAAGCTGGACACGTCGAGCATCCACGAAAGGGCCTGGGAAAATGACTGGATAATCGATATACTACCACAGCTCTTTTCGTCGCTCGCCTCTATCTTGAACGCGGGCAAGGTCATAGGTCATCGTTATAAACTCACCGATGTTATTACAGGTGCATGTAAAGGTGCCGTGCTACGCTCTCGTGCTGGTTCGCGCAATAAAACAAGTCGCTTCACTGGATGAATCAAAAATTATTTTCCTACATGCAGCATGACGCACGATACACGTAATGAGCTGGGTGTTTTTCAATTTGTCGCCTACGGACATTACGTGCTACCTTGAAACAACTGTTCCATTTGTAGGGTATCATTTTTTGTAAACGCCCAACCATCGTAGTTGTCAGAAAGAAATCTGGGCCACCTTGGGACCACATCGTCCATGTGGCTACTTATCTCCTAGAGGACGAGGCTAAGTAGATGAGAAAGATCGCTAAACCCTCATCCGTCATCGGTCGTCTGTCCGCCAATCACGGACCAACGCCAGCGGTTCCATGAGTGCCATCGGCGTAATCATTTACTCTCCGCGTTGATTAATGGTAAATGCAGCGTGCATCTTGACGAGCTGAAACGCAACACCGGCCTCCACGTAGACAGGCGCTTTTTGTCCCCGTCGTGAAGTCTGACGGACGTGCGCCGTGTTCAGCGCGACAAAGACCGTAAGCGAGTTTATGTTGGCCATCGTCTTAAAGCATTCTGGATGTTCATTCAGGGAAGTAAGATCATAAGTCTTGCGGATGTAGCGATTCGATATTCAGTTCTAGGACACTCGCGGCCCGCGTATATGTTCCTTAATGGGAGTGAAGTGCGATAAATCGTTCATTATTATTCTCGACCTAGCAAGGGCAAGTAAATTATTAGGATAATCAATATTGTTCCTCGGAATCTCGGAATACAGAGGTAGAAAAGTTCTTAATATTTACAGAAATTGAGAAATTTCTGTAATTACCATAATAAGCGAATATCATAACAAGCAAATAATGATGTGTTGCTGACGCATTGTTGACATATTGATAAACGATGTATAGAGAGAAATTATTTTTGAAAAATTTTATCTGTTATCTACGGAACACTCATCACAGAGAACAATGATAACGAATGATAACGAACGATATAACGACAATTAATATTCGGCATTCAAGCGAGTCTCTCGTAATTTATTTGCAAACCAATACCATTTTTTATGATACGGTCAGTTTATGACGCTTCCGTCATTGGGAATTATAGTCTTTCGGTGGCAAATGTCGAGCTTGGTGAAGCGACGCGGAAAAGTGGAGAGGTAGAGAGAAAGAGAGGGAGAGAGCTCGACATGTACCCATCAAGCAGAGATTTACATAACGGCTCATGTACGCATGACCGAATACGTATCGGTCTGCGTGCATCCGGACATTCGCATGTGGAGCCGTGGTTTTGGGCACCTGCTCACGAGCCATGACCCCTTATGCGCATACGAGAGAAGGAGTGAGCGGTGTGCCCCCCGAGAAAAAGTCTCGCAAGGCACGAAGAGGCGGAGGGAGATCAAGAGAGACGGCCGGCATCCTTCGCTGATTGACGAGCACCGGAGTCACTGAGATGTGCCCGAGAGACGGAGCAATAAAGCACGTGCGCGCATAAACGCGAGAGAATGATCTCGGGAACGGAACACCTGCCTGTTCTGTCCGTGGGTACCTCTCAAAGGGTGCGGTCCTCGGGGAGAGAGGAGGAGGGGAGGGGGGCATCTCGCGACCGTTGATACATATTCATTCCCGAGCGAAACAGGCCGAGCTTCTTTTATCGGTGATGACGATTTGTACGAAGTAATAGAGATTGATTAGGTCCCTTCGCTTTGGTTTTTGATGTCTCGAAGCCTCGAAGTAACACGTCTCGTGAGTTTAATTTTAGAAGATGAAAATTATTATATTCCTCTTTTGTACTTTTGGCCTTGACTATCTACGTGTTTCACGACGAGTTCTTACGTCGAGAAAATGAATAAAATGAATTATTTACTCCGATACGCGAATCGAGTTGTTCGGTAAATGATTTTCACGATTCACGTATCTTATTAAAAATCCATCGTTCTGAAATGGCTTCTGTGTATGTTTCCGTATATTAAAAAACTCACAACTGATGTATTCAGGTTAATAAATAAATAAAAATCGCTGGTAATGGCTCCCACATACGATTATCCGTGCAAATGCGAATTTAATGAATGCAAGCAGTACATTATATATAAGTCGTACATTATATATAAATACGATTCCTCGTGATTCTTAGCGTAACGAGCTTGTCGTATACGGGGTGTATTAAAACTTATGATTGTAAGAATACTGTAAGAATATTTCTTCTGCAGAAAAGGAATCGTAAATTTGAATTTTTTTGAACGCACGTGAAACTATTTACGATCCATATAGTTTATCTCTTATTTACAATAAGTCATCTTTATAATAAATAAATAATAAATTTATATTTTACAGTTTGTGCCTGTTCTCTTAGATGTATAAGATTTTCTATTATCTTTTTTTATAACGATATATTACACTGAACATTAAAGAGTAAATTACACGATTGATTTTATATTTGACACGTACGATATTAAAAATCTTTTTGACCTAACCTTATGATCTAATTATTTTATAATCATTTGTGCTTGATGAGCACTCTGTAGGTGCGCATTGACAATCGTAAAGCCTGACGTTAAATCGTATGGTCGTGATTGGGAGGAAAAAAAAGAGAGGACAGTCACGCAACGCGACGCAGGTGCTCGCGAAGATTCAGAAGAGAGAGGCACGCGCAACGAGATCCATAGCGCGTGCGCGTGAAAGTTGCTCGCCTACCTTCTGGATCAGGTCGATTGCTGTCTCGATCTCCTTCACACATTCGATGGCAATCGGAGCACCAAGCAACGCAGACGTGCGAATGGACGCCGTTTAATTAGAATTAATGCGGTTGCCCGTCATTCGCGGTATCATTCTTTTGTAGGTATTACTGGGTGTTGAGCAAAAAACAGCATTTATCCAGATTGGTTGGTGATCGGGTTTTTTCATGATCGAAGAGCTTAAATACCATTGATAAAAAGTGATCAGCTGCGAGAAAATGTTGAAATTAAAATAAGATCAGAATTTTATTTCACGGATTTATTTCAGAATATATACTGAAAAATAATTCTGGTTGAAAATGGACAAATCAGAATTTTCTGGTCAATTATTTATTATTTATTGAGATAACCGGAATTTTGATTGATACAATATTTCTGATAGAATCTACTAAAAATTCTTATTTTTACCAGAATAATTATATCAATTAAAATTCTCGTTGTCTTCTCGTAATTCTCGTAATCTCTCAATTAGAATTTTAGCAAATTTAATCAGAAAATTCTAATTCATCCATTTTCCATCAAAATTACTATTTCCTACAATTATTTTTCTCAGTGTACTATTTATACAATAAAATTATTGATATACGATTGATATACTATTTATATGAAAAAATAATTGATTAATATAATATTTTGGTTCTTTATTTAAAGAATCAGTGTGAAGTTTTAATCTTTTTATGTAAAGTTTTTTTAAAAACGAAATATGTATGTTTTTAATTTATTTTGTAATTTAATTAATTTATTTTTGTGAAAATAATTAATTGTAGCGGAGCCAGGTTTTCAACCATTCATACAATGAATATTTGACTTTGCTGGTGGCATTCTGTGCGGCACGGAGGTAATTAATGAAAGCACTTATTAAATGTCGCCGCGTTAATGATCTTTACTTGTCACGCACATGGATAACGTATGAGATTTTGGACGATTACGTTCCGTTAAATTGAAATTCTGTTGGTTCGCGTATCGCGATGCTTTCAAGCTGCGCGTCGCTATGTTGAACGATTTATATTAACGGGCCGTTAATTAACGTCATCTCATTGAAACCGGTCGGTTCGCTCATTGCCATCACACAACGCGGTCAGGATCAGAATTTACATGTAATTATGTTAAAATATTGTGATTAAATGGAAGCATTATGTCGATATTGATATTTGAGTTGCTACAATTTGCTACAGGTGACTAAAATCGTTCGATGAAAATAATTAATTATTCACTCATCATATACAGCGGTAATTATGAAAGAATTATCAATAAAAGAGATAAATATCTCTATTACGAATCATCGGGATACTTTTATTAAATTTAAAAGTTTGCATAAAATTGCTTTGATTATATTTAATCTTTAAATAAAATATAAGTACGCACGTGTCTCATCATCACATAAATAATTCGATAAAAGAAACAGTGAGAGATTTCAACAAGCAGCGAGGAAAACTACAGCAAATTATGTTCTTACACGAGAATCGAAAGCGATCCTTTGATCACGCGGCCGAAGAGTTTTTCAGTGACGAAGGTGCCCCTTGTCGCTCGTTTCGGTGCATCATTTGTAAGTACGGCAATTTTGCTTTTTGTTACGGTTCTCTTGTCGCCGATACTACGATAAACTACCCGCGAAGAAAAACCGACGGCCTGATTCAGTCTCATTGGGTAATTTGAGTAGACCTGACGAATGCCCGCGATTTCGTTCAGAAAATTCGTCAGTGATTTACGTCACGTACCGGTTCGTCCGCGATTTTCGCCACAAAAAATTCTTAATCAACGTTCATCTTGTATTCGCAATCTATTTCGCGAGAACATGAAGAACAAAGTATTCCTGATGTTTAAACGCTTATACTGCTCGAGTACATTTTCTTCGTGAGATATTGCATGTTTCACTTACCTATCAAAATCTTAACATCGCAGTTTACAGTTTTGCGTGTTTAAAAAAATCCTACCTGATTGCTCAAACCTGCTAGTTAAAGCTTCGGAAGAGGCCCGAAGTACCTCCAAGTCTAACCGGTTGCCTTTCGATGGATCTGAACTGCTAGCTTCCCTCCAGCCGAACCATCAAAGGCAACATCTTGAAACGTCGTTCAAACTAAGCGGCACTCTTCGCAACGCCAGACAAGCACGATAATTATTCTGTAATTGAAACACGTAAACGCGCTAGCTAACAAGGTAGTATGATGCGTCATTTAGTGATTATACGCAATGCATGCGCTGTTGCTTTTGAAATAATTTTGCCGTTTCATGGATTCGCACGAAGAGAATTCTTTAATGAGCCAAATAAGAATTATCTCTCCTTTTCGTTAAAATATCAGAAGCACCGTGAAGAAGAAAGGAGCACGATAATATATGGTAATATATAGTAATAAATCGATATTTTTCAAAATAATTCGTTGTTACGATATAATGAGACAGCGTTTTGTCGATGTTTTTATAGTAGTGTGATTTTCTTTGTATGAAGGCACTGATACTTAATTTTGAAACTTTGAAGATTTGAAGCTTTAACATTAAAATTTTCGAAGATTGAAAAATTACAATTATACAATTATATTAACTTAAATTATAGTTAACAGTAATAAATATATCTTCATAAAAAGTATAAATATATTTACGAATATATTAAGTGTGAGAAAAAGTTCGTGGCGTTTTTTTAATGCCATCTAATGGGAAAAGCGCCACGAACTTTTTCCCACACCTAATATATTACGAATATATTTTCTTTTTTTCTGTTTACACAAACATATTTTTTAAAGCTTCGAAAGATTTTAAATTTTGACAGGATAAAATGCTACGTGTCTATATATTCGTTAATGATTAATTAATTATATTCTACAAGACTTAAATGATTTCTTCGAAAGAATATGCGGTTCTCCTTGAGTTTAATCGAAAATATTATGAAAGGAAATTTTGTGATCTTCAATTTTATATATTTTACAATTTTACTATATCTTTTATATCTTTTGTGCTAATATTTTATGTTTATAAACTAGAGATTTAACATTATATATTTTTCAATTCAACATTATATATCATTATTTTAATTTTTGAATTGCATATAACGAGATACCGACAAATACCATTGCGATGCATTTTGTAACGGAACTGCCCTAACTAAGTAATTTCGGAATTCCGTAGACGTCAAATTGTCACTGAAACGGAATGTCGCCGCTACGTCAGACATCTGCCGCGGCAATTGGCGTGTCACACCATAAATGCCAAGGTGGAGCATCGGGCAAGAAAAATGCATCTTACGTTTCGCTGCCGTTGCACTCGATGAGTGAACTTTTTCATCAAATGGGCGTGTGATCGTTTGTCGTGCCGAGATCTCTCCTAAAGAATTCGCCGGCATTCGTGATGTTGGCTAACTGTGAATTGCTTTTAAATACTATCTCCTCTTGCCGTTTTTTTGCAACCGACTTAATTGCTTCATTCTTCTTTCATATGGTTTCGCATTCATGCTTAATGACTTACGCTTAACGCGCATTTCCACTTCTTTCGTAATAAAAGCATTAAATTAGTGCGCTTAAATTAGTATAATTCACGAATAAAACGTCAGATAAGAATATTGTGACTAAAAATTATTTATGAAAACGACTTGCCATTTTAATATGACGCATCCTGCCTTTAAAAAGGGGATAACACGCGCTCGAGGCGAGGAATGAGTTCTGAGCTTTATAAGAGCACGTAAAGGAATCGCCATTATGCTAAGCGCATATTCCAAAGGAAGAGCCTCGAGGGCATAGGGCAGTGCGGTTCCCCGCGGCGTGCCGTAAATAAATTTTGCAAGTCCATAAATAATTAATAGATTCGTTACGTGGGCGTGTGTAAATCATCGACAGACACGAGATTCGCTCGCCTCGAGTTGGCTCGCTACCCTGCTGAGCTCGTCGAGAACAAATCATCGATTTTCGGTAGTAAAAGCTCGCTTTTTGACAGAGTCTAAATAAAAACGAGCGAGACGATTCTTAGACGCGTCGGATGATCCCATCAAAATGTTCGGGGAAACGATGCTATTTTTTCGGAAATATATCATGAAGTAATTATAAAATTTTTTTCACACATAAATATATCGGTAATACCATTATATCAATTCGCACTTTGCTTTGCAAATACTAACTATAGGTTAAAATAATATTGAAATTGTAAAGATATCAATTCTTTAGCGTGCGTTTTTAGATATTTGAAGAAATGTATTCTATTACACGCGCAAAGCTAGAGAATGAATCATTGATGAACGCTTGAGAAATCTCCCTCTTACTAAATAAAGAATCTATAGAAGCATCTCCTTCTCTCGTGAGAAAAGCAGGTGCATGCATCTCTGCAAGGGCGCATAATTGCCCTCGATCTATTGCACGTTAGCAGATCAGATTTTTCGCGGTGAAATAGTGGCGATGAAATGGAAGTCTCGAGGGTCTTTTCTTCCCTCCATTTGGAACTACGGTTTTCAGATTCGTGACCTATCATTATCTGGCGCGAACCGGAAGCTTGGTGCCGGAGGGGTCAGCCTGGCGGGCATCGAAATTTCAGGACCATCGCGGTGACTTCCAAGAACTTGCGGGCTGATAAATGGAATCATTCAGAAATGACAGAAATAGGTGATAAGGATGTTACGTTCTCGATGGTTTCAAGGATGTAATGAGCAAATTAGCGCTGTTGGTGGCATCGAAGAAATCGCAGCCAATTTGCTGCTCAACAGTTTCCCCTTCTTATATTTCTTTGTATTTCTCTGCTTATTGTCTCCCTTCGACTTGGATCCAGATGGTGTCAAGGATATAAGATACTAATTCAATTCAATAGAACTCTATATAGAATTGGCGAAAATAAATCAATTTTCTTTTTTTTGCATGTATGAAAAAATCTTACATGTTTTTGTATTTGTCAGATAGCATTCCTTTCGCTATTTTTATTATTTATATCAGATTTCAATTGCTCAAAGTCTCTCATAATATATTTCTATGTTAGTCAATAAATTTTTGCAGATCTGCCAGTAGAAGATGCTGTCTATTATTTACACCTTCCGTGTGGACTACGACATCTGGACAACGAGAGAAGGATCCCAAATCTCCTGCGGCGAGGTTGAAAGTCCATTTTGCAAATTGGCGCCACACTCTTTGCTATCCTTGCCTTATGACGACTTCACGCCTGATTCCGTTAATTATTTTCGGCTTACAAACACCTTCCCTTTGCGCGGAGATTTCATGGGGACATATGGCGTCCGAGTCACGCAGTCCAGTCATTCCGGCTAATCTCATCGAAACTTTGCCAGAACTCCACCCCTTTACCGAAAAAGGGACGCGGAATCGGTGTGTTGAAGTCTTCGATGGATTCGACACGCGTTGCAGCCGCTAATTATTAGCAGAAGGCATTTTTTGCTGTTGCCTTTTCTGTTAAAGCTACGTTAATGAGAGGCCACGGTCAACTGAAAATAAACTAATTGGAGAAAGGCGCCTTCTAATCATTGCGTCTAACGGCGAACTGGCATCGTAGGTGACGACCAGACGCCTTTGGGAAGGCTTCAGATAATTAGTCTTTGATGGTGCAACAATAATTACAGTTTTCCACGTTTACGTTGCTACTGAGCCGTATGATTTTTTCGAGCTTATATATTTGAAATATTGAGATAACACGAGTTTTATGGAATTCTCCATTGTAACTGTTTAAATGAATTTTGAAATAGATATTTTCGTAAAAAAAATATTTGTTTAAAATACATATATTTGTTGAATATATATGAAGGGCGTTTAAATTTAATAAATAAATACAATAATATAAAAGGGTTACGAACCAAGCTGGATGTTTTTTGCTAATGACTTTTTTATAAACAGTTTTATATTTTAATTACACGTAATTTCTCCGTACTAATCGACTCTATTCTTGGGAGTAATTTTTTATTAAAGACATATGACACTAAATGTGATTAATAAACATCTACAATTATGGTTAATGAGACTGCTTCCAAGAATTGGATCAGATTGCTTCTTCTTACTTCAGTCAATTTTTTAACAATCAAGTATTATTGCATTTTTTAAATTTTAAAATACGAATATTATAATTTATTGTTACCAGTATTACTTGTTACCAGTATTAATACAAATCGTCTAACATTGAGAATGAAGTTATAATTTAAATTGCGAGCCTAAATAACAATACATGTGCGAGCATTCGTATATACGTTATTTAGGCGCGCAATTTAAATTAAATTAAATAATTAAAATTTAAATTTAAACGTATGTTAGATCTCACATAAAAATATAATCATGTTCTAAGTTAACACGTTAAACTTTTGAAGTTTCAATATTAGCACCAAAAATAATTCTCGCGCGAAATTGTATAGATTCGAACGAGGTTTCGGCGAATTCAGCTGAAGCCTGACGGCATTTAAAAGGATACGAATCGTTAAAACAAGATAGACTTATCTCCCGCCGGATTACTCTTTGGCATTGTCCTGCCAACGGACAACAGCATATTCGTAGCAATTCTGTGCGCGAATTAAAGTAAATCCTTTCTCCAAATGTCCGCTCTAATTCAGCACGGGCAGTTCGCAATGAGACGCTCTGCGGGAAACCATTCACCAGCATCGGCATAAAGAAACGGGTTCGAAATGAGCTTCGGAGATTATCTGGCTCGCCGTTACTTGTGCATCAAAAATGAGTGCAGCCGACCGTATTTTGTCAGCGCATCAATACTTCTGTCACAATATATGCACGTGTCAAAGAATATCGAGAAAATCCTCCACTTTATACTACTTTATACTACATAATTTGTATATTAATATTATAAAATATTAACTAGCATTTTTTTTCAAAATTCATTAGTTCTTGCAATATGATGTTCTTTACTGAATAAATTCAACAAAATTATCAAATAAAAATGTGCGAAACATCAAATAACTTCAATACATTAAAGATTCGAAGTTATTGTTACACAACATTCGTTTCTCCAGGTATCGCACAATCAAACCGCAAGATCGTCATAGTTCTACGAAATCATGCCTCGGTTCGAAGCCGCACCGTGCTCGAACCCTAAAAAGAACCTAAAAATATCGAATTGCAAATCAAATAAGAAGCACGGTCTAATCTTCCACCTTGAAATCGCGCTGCCGCAATCTCATTTTTAATCAAGCCTCGATCGCGCTCCTTGCAGATAGAGAACCTCCTCCGCGTATATCGAACGGCAGATGATCTGCCTTCTCTCGATAGAGGTCCATTGTATCCGAAATTGGCTTTTTATGGCGGTTGAATATAACATCAAGGTTGTTTGCAATATTTTTTCTGCCAATCGGTAGCACGGTAGCGTACCCGCACCTGGAGGAGAAATTGGTTTTTGCATATTGTAATCACTCTGACGCCTCTGATTGACTGCTCGATAAACCAAACCATTACTTATTTCAGTATAATAAACGAGAAACAGGCGCCACTTTGTGCATAAAATTTTGATTTAACGCATCGTCGTATATAATTTCTATTAATACATGTTAAATCTTAAAAAATCTCGTCATTATTGCCGTGACATCATTTCTTGAATGAATTCTCCGCAGAGATTTTCTTCCATCTGCCCGATTCGCAAAAGAAGATATTGAAGTTTTTGAGGATAACACGGCGCTTGTTATTACGGCATTTACGGATATCGGATGTCCTTTTAGTGCCTCCGGTGCTTCGAAGCTATCTCGCTCTCTCCTTCTTTCTGTCCTCCACATAATACAGGACGACCCATGAGCGAGGAAAAATCGAGTCCTTGTGTACAATGCTGAAGCGCAGGCTGCAGTTCCGCCCACTTCCGGGCCTTGAATGCATTCTCGACTCGTCTAACTACCCTTAGCAGTTAAGCCACGTGAAACGTAGAGACATGTCCTTTTGCCGGTACAATTTTTTTTCTTCTCTCTTTCAGTCCAGTAGAAGTGTTCATCGCACAGTGTACGATTACCAGATACTTGAAGCCGTGTATTTTCATAGCGTCGACGTCTCAAAAATATCAGGAAGAGTATATTATACCGATCACACACGGGGATGGTAAATTTCCTCGGAACCATTATGCAAATCCTCTCAGATCGAACGGGAAGTGAATTTTTACGTCGCGATATTCTCGCTCCGTTTTCCGCGAGTTTCTCTACGTTTGCGAATATAAACTCCGTGCTTTATGGTATGTATTATATAGTGTATTGCTGAGAGCTTCTTCCCGCCCACTGACGCCCACGAATCGTCGCGGGCAGAAAGCAAGTGAAACGTTTTTCTACCCTTACGCGATCCTCTCTATTCGAGGGTTTTTATTACGGTTACTCGAACATCGTGCTCTTGCCGTGCTGGGGTCAGGCACACCCCGTAACACCTACTTCCCTTCCAGCTTGGATATGGGACACCGCGGACCGTAAGAAGTTAAACGGACGTATTATTTTCTGGAAAGGACACACGAGACTTTAGTTGTGGCGAACACGTGCACACGTGCGGCGTGAGTAAAACAAAACGGGCGCGTGCAGCCTACGACGTCGTTCTCGAAAATTATGCGCACGATAACGGAGTGTGAACAAGCGATAACTATGATGTTGCCTCAAGTGCGCGCAAATCATGCGATCAAGAGTACAAAGCCGCTCGGTTACAAAGGCTATGCTTCATTACTGTGCAAATTTAAATTATAATTACTATCGCTTATTAAAAGTCGAGTAACTTCTCTAACGATTAATAACTCCTACGTCAAATCTAATTTAGTATTCAGATTGTATACTAAATCAATGTGCTTTCAATGCATATATATCGATATAGATATCGATTATATGATTTCAAATAGATTATTTGATACTCTCTTTTCAATTCTATCATGTATTTTCATTTTAATCGGCTTTAAATTTTATGTAGCCATAATAGTATTTTATTTTATTTATTATTTTCTTTTAACAGTAATGTTTATATGTAATATATATACATATATATATATATATATATATATATATATATATATATATATACTGTAGTAGTATATATATATATATATTAGTTGTTAGTAGTTAGTACGTATTACTAGTATACGTACGTAC
>NW_012130107.1:535239-549765 GCF_000143395.1 Atta cephalotes | reverse complement strand
AATATATATATATATATATATTGTCGATATATCTGCGAGATATAGACAATAGACGTAATTAATAGTAACTAATTATAGTACTAACTTAATTAGTAACTATACTTCTATATATATAATATAATATATATATATATATATATATATATATATATATATATATGTGTGTGTAAATTTGATAATTATCTTGATGATGCGCTCGTTTTTTGAAATGTCATCATCAATTTATCGACTGGAATGCGACAGGAAACCAGGTGGACCAAGCCGCAAGTGTTGTTCCAACATTTTTAATGAACCACCGGCGGTGGTGATCTGGACAGTATCTCTGTTGGCGACAGTTGGTGTTCTTTGTGTCGAATGAAGCGGGAGAAACTACAAGCGGAACTTTCCAGCGGTTTCGAGACCCGTTTCCAACTAACCGGCAAACTTCTGGACAGCAAGTGGAGACTTGTAAGAGAACACCGAGCCAACGGTATCGACAACAAACAGGAACTGCAAAGGGCGGTATGGTTATCAGGTTACAAGCGCAGCTTAGTTTGATACGGCTGATTTATTGGCGGAAGTCAATTAGTCTCAATCTCACACCTAATCGTGAAAATCGTGACGCGGGATGGTAGATGTTCTAATTTTTATATTATTGCATTTCATTATTGCATAACGAATTTTATAAGATTTTTAATAGGAAAAATAAAGTATTATGTTCGAAGCCTCAACTTCCTTACCTAATGCACCTTTTACCAATGATTTTCTACTACTATACTATAATCCGTATCAGGTCTGGCCGCGAAGATTTGCACGGGATTCCGGAATTATCCCGGTGGCCGAGGTGGATGATCCTAAATAAACACGCGTGCGGCCACACGACTCACGTCCCCACCACGTTACGACGTAGTTTCTTCGTGCTCGAACAATTCCTTGGAAGCAACTCTCAAGCGATTGGAAGGGAGAAAAGCGACAATGCCCGGTGGTGTTGTACAAGGGCAGTAGATCGGCCTTTCGATTTGCAGAAAGAAGGATGAATTCATATATAAGAGCAGAAAAGGTGCTACCTTCGAACAGCCTTCTCGTTTTCGTCGCGCACCGAATATGTTCCTTTACGAGACGTGTTATGTCACTGAGCTGTCTCTTTTAAAACCCGACAACTCCCTGGACGAAAGCAGAGCAGCGACGGTTGCAGCTTGCTGAAAATGATGGATGAGACAAGTTGTTTGCTACAAAGAGCACATGATACTTGGCACTTAAAATTTGCAAAATTATTGTATTTATAAACTCGGCGCGTTTATTATTTTCTTTAATATATCACTCAAGACTAATTGAACGAATAAAAGAGAAAAAAAATTAAATTAACGAATAAAATTATTGTTACTTTACTATCAATGTCAATTTTACTATAATATATATTTTGTTCTTTTACGCAATATGCAAATAATGTGTACTCATATAATTTAAGCAAAATTGGCTTTACTTTTAAAGGTCGTTATTTTCTATCTTAGCGTAGCTGATGCTGGACACTTTAATACACTCAAGGTGAATGTGGTTTTGTGGTTGGAATCACTTGCTCTCGATACAACATTATATCTTCAGTCGTAAACGATAATAGCGACAATCTACGCGCCATAACGGATGTTCATCATTACTTCGAAATTGCAGTTCTCACTCGCAAACGTGACCGATTGTGTGCACAAAAAGCGCTTAAGTGTATTGTTTTACATTATTTTTTGGGAATGAACGACGTTCCTATTGTGTACTGTCGGTAGAAAGACACACGTAATCACATAAAAATCATAATGGGTAAATGTGGTCAAAGGCATCAGCCATATGTAACGTTGTTATATTAAAGCAATTCTGCGATGTGAATTTCCTTCATAAGAGTAGAACGAATCGTTCTTGGAAGATCAAAAATCGTGTCTCGCGGTTAGTGAGACAGTATACTACGATTTTTTGTGATCACGCGATCCGAGATTCTTGCGCGTCTTGTTGATTCTTCGAGTGTTCCCGAAGAGTCGACGAATACGCTTAAAAGGAGATCAGGTAAGACCAGTTGGAAACGTAGAAACGATACGCGGTTCAGGAATCGTAGTGAGAGAACATTCGTCATTATTACCATTGACCGTTGGTCTCTAGGGTCTACCCATTCGGGTTCCACAGGAAGTAGGCCGGTCGGATCAGGCTGCCCTTTTTCATTTTGAAGCGGTCCATTCAGGTGTAATGGTCAGTTAAAGACTATCCAAACAGACGATACCACCGGTTCTTTCGATGAACTTCCGAGTCTTCCTTTTTTCTCATGACCGAGTGTCTTAGACTCGAAGTCTTCCGCTTGAAGAATCGAAATCTTTTGTGTTCGCATATTAAACTATCACTGGTTGAATTTATAATAATAGTTTAAATTTAATTTTTGGATCGTTCAGGAAAATAATAATAGATAATATGCAAGATTCGTAATATTTTCTTCTTGAAAAAATTTGGAATTGATGTTTGCTTTATGCAAAACTTATTCCTAAATATATTTTTAAATTATATTTAACAAAATTTTTATATTCTATTCATTTTGGATAAACTTGTCTTCGCGAATTCGCAAGTAATTAATTAAGTTCTACGCGAATAATAGGCGAGCCCACCCGCGGTTGCCTAAATAGAGGAATCATCTCAAGTATATTTATCCACGTGATCGTCGAATAACAAACGTGGAAATCCTTAAATCCTAAATCAACCCGGCGCGAGCCGAAACCGAAAGCAGACTGCAAACAAACGGCGGCAGTCGAACGTGGACTTGTGGTCCAATGTGGCGAAAGTCAAATATTAGGTCACGAAATACGACATGCTTTGTGTCTGGTCAAGTTAAGTGATTTTATGATGGTGTTCCAAGTAATTTTTAAAAATTTCCGACACTATACAATTGTGATATTTCTTATTATATTTAAATCAAATAGTAATGATTTTCTCTCGTTCATCTATTTTTTTTAATGTGGTAAAATTGCTGCAATATAAAAAAAACGATTGCAATTATACGTGATATATTCATTCATTATCATTGAAGAATCTGCATGATAACGTATCGTTGCTCGAAATGTTTCTTCTTCGAAGTCATAAAAAATGCTTTTCGCTTCTTGACTCGTTTCTTATCTGAACCGAGATTGCTGTGCTGAGGCAGTAGCGGCAGAGACGAAGAACAGAAAACGAAGAAACTGAAGACAAGACAATGACCGCTGTTCAAACATGTTCAGACTTCAAACGATCGCCGGCATATCTCGTATGGGATGCGGCTGCATGTGCATTAGCGGTTCGCAGCGGCGAAGGAAAATGCGCCTCCGTAGTGTCGTATCCTTTCGAGCTTTGACCGGAGGACATTCGGCATCGGAAATAATAAATATTTGAGAAGCTGCTACGGAACGATGCAGACGCAGCGAAGCCTTTCATTTGTAAAGACATGCCGAAATTAGTGTATCGGAAGCAATGGATGAGAGATATATAGAGAAAAGAGAATATTTTACTAGGACTGAGCAGCGCGAACCTTCAAACACTGGCCTTGCAAACTGTATCTAACCCTAATATATAGAATTATATATCTTTATGTTCTTTAAACTGGTTTTCGTGTATATAGTGAGTGCAAATAGTATTCGTACAAGGAAATTTTTTATAAAATAACTCTTATTTGTAGAAAATAAACATTAATTAGCAATTTCATGCAAAGAATATATTGTTCTAACATAAACAAACGAGCTTTGCATGTTTTTCCTGATTTTAAAAGCTAAATTTCTCGACTATACAAATACTAATTTTGAGCATCCAAATAATACAATTTTTAAATTTCACTTATTTTTCAGATGTTACATTAGATGTTAGATTATATTTTCTATAATTAATGAACATCTTTTTGATAAATATAATTTTAAGGAACATACAGTCTATTTTCTTTATAAATATGTGTATGAATAAATTGAATATTCTTTATGAATAAATTGTTAATTACCCAACAAGAATCGTCAACGTTAAATTGGTGTTGAAATCATCGTATTGACATCGATTCGGTGACTCATTTCTCGCTGGATAATATTTACTTTTCAAAGATAAAGCTTTTAAAAAATATTTTCTCTGTACGAATACTTTTTGCACCCACTGTATATTTATTTAGTTTTTTATCATATATGTATGAATCGTTTCCTTTTAATTCATTAGACATTATAATGAGATTATCACTTTTCGTATAAGAAAAGTTGACACTTTATAAGAATCCTTTAATACCTTTTTCAATGATCGTGACGATTTTTATTAATCACTCAGTTTCCAGATGGAAGACATCACATGCGCTCTCAATGAGCAGCTGGTGCGGTGTCGAACGTGTTGTTAAATTTTATCGCGTACAATTTTATTTTTTAAGTCAGTCCCAAGAGTGGCGACGCGCATATCTGCATATGCCGAAGATTCATCCACCGAGTTGACTGACGAGCGCCGCCTTCCCCTAATCGGTCGATCGCCAAAAAATTCACAAAAAGACACCACGCTGTGCGCAAGGGCGACAAGGGACGGAGGAGAGAAAGGGACCAAGTTAGGAGAGGAGTCCCAAGAAACAAACTGAGACGAAACTCTTCCTGCGTACCCGGGCACCGCCCTTGCACTCCACCCATCCATCTCCGGCGTGCATATATTTTTGGGCGGCTAGTTTTTCCCCCGAGGGAGATTTATCATGTCCCTACGCCTCTTCTCTCGCGGGCTGCTCCATCAGTGCCCGACGTGTGGCAGGGAATAATTGGCAGAGCGGAGGAGTGGCCACATTGTACTTTAGAAACTACTTCGAAGATGGCTCATGGGAGCAGAGCAGTTACAGAACAGTTACAGAAAAAATAATGATTCCCACAAAAATAGATAACCTGCATGGATTTCAAAAATTTTATTGTGTATCTGATCACTTAATATCGATCCAAATTAAGTTGATTGATTTAAGTGGATTTTATGCAATTTTTATACTAATATTACAATTTTTATACTATTATTAATATGTTATAAATAACGAAAAAATTAAAATCTTTTTATCTGGACGAATATGAATATTTTTCCGCGTATTTATTAAAAAATTAGTTTAAAATCCTACATAAAGATCTACATAAGACACAGAACGCGAGTCGCAGGTCGCAAGCTTGTTGCATTCCAAGCCAATCGCGAAGTAATTTTTAAAATTGACTGACATCGGATTGACTGACACAACAAGCTTGCGACCTGCAACTCGCGTTCTGTGTCTTATATAAATCAGCTTAAAGAAAATGTAATAATTGAAAGACACTTGTGTCACAAAAATACTTAAGAAAGAGACAGGCAAGTAGTTTCTAAAGTACGCAGAAATATATTTAATTATTAAATCGCGTTTATTCTTTTCTGACACATATTTGTAATTCTTCGAAAATGTGCGTTGAAAAGAACAAGAGAATCAACATTATCCGTCGTTACTGTGAATAATATGTATCAGGAGGTCATTATGATGAATTTGTATACAAAGTCGCTCGATCGAGCAGTCATTTGAAACTAGTTCGTTTGCGTACATCATTCGAGACTGTCGAGCAGTAGAAAGTCGAAAATGAGCGTGCTAAACTTTGCGCAAGAGTTTTCGCGTCTAATCAATCGTTACACAAGAACTTCTTCGCCGCATGTAAGTATTCGTTCGATTAAGAACCATATGTTATTACTGAAAATAAAATATATAGTGTCCACGTAAATAATGACTGTTATTCTGTATTTGTATGTATATGTGTGTTTAACGAGTACAAATTATCACACGTTCTGTAAAATTTTTCATATAATTTGTGATTTAATTTATGATGTATATTTCAGAACGATGTAACGAATGCCGTCACGCCTTTAACCGAAGAACAAATAGTGTCTACTATACATCATGTGCTTCTGGTACTCATAAAAAAGGACTTTGACAAAAATAATCCGTTACAAATATGTAATAGCGCAAGCGCTGCTGCCACTCTAGAAACTTCGGTCGTACAGATGAAACAGGAACCTAACGTTGAGGATATGCGCAGGTTGTTTTGAAATTTTAATACATAGTCTAATGATTCTTTATGAATATACATTTTTTATGACAATAGTTTTATATTTAGATTTCAAGATGTTCGATCTGTTACTACGGATGAGGAGTCTTCTTTTTCTGATATCTCATTAAAAGATATTAAAAAAGAACGAGAGAATTCTTTCAATACGTTGCAAAACGATAAAAAAGTAAATTTTGTTATCGCATTATTTCTTTGAAATATTATCACTAATTGATGAATAATTTAACTTTCATAATTTTATATATAAGTCAAATAAATATAAGTAAAATTAATTGTAATTTACCTATTATATATATATATATATATATATATATATATATTTATAGTTGACTTTATTAACTTTATCTAATACATTATTATTTAATTTCAATTTGTCATTTATCTACAGTTTATTTCACGATCAAATCCTGCGATTTACGTTAGCAGCAACATTAGTAGATCTGATACTTTTGTTCGCGAGGAACATCCGAAGGAAACTAACAACGAGGACGTTTTTAAAGATCTCACAGATGCTGAAAGGATTGGTGAAACAGATTCTTCAAGTGATCTTTGTCAAGTATCATTGAACGAAGTACGAAAGTCTGATATATCAAGTGATCTTTTTCACGTATCATTGAAGGAAATACGAAAGTCTGTTATGAACATTATGACAAAACTGAATCATTTAGAAGTAAGAATGATAGTAATATTAATAATATAATAAGCAATATAATTTTAAGATAAAATATCTACGTAACAAAATATATTATTTATGCATATATTTATTTATTTTACAGCACTCATTTTTACAATTGACAAGATCACCAAAAGAAGTTACGCCAAAAACTCAAAAATCATCTTTAATTAATAGCTATTCCAGTTCTAGTGGCATTTCAATTAAAACCAGAACATCGGTTAACAATCACAAATTAAGTACTATTTCCCCTAAAACGCCAAATTCGTCTAAACAACACGCAACGAAAGATAGTACTTTCGAGAGACGTAAAAGTATTGGCGCAATTGGAAATGTTACACCTGTTAAAAAATCTAACGAATCTACAAAAGTATGCCACTCAGTATCAAATATAGATTTATCACCGTATAAACCAGTTGATTCATCCGATTATCGACCCAAATTTACGAAAAATCCAAAATACGCCCATGTACGAAGCACTATACCAAAAGCAATTAGTCAAAAGAAAAAGCTGTAGTAATTATACAATAATAATGTCATTAGAATAAAAATTATACGGTAAAATGATTATATATTTTTATAACATGAAACAATAATTTTTATTAAAAATAAGATTTATCTTATTTTTAATAAAAATAAATAAAAAAATAAAAATAAAAATAAATAAAAACATTTATTTTATTTCTATTATTTTTTATTATATAAATATATAATCATTTTACCATATTAAACTAATTTTAGAGTTAAATATATTTATGTGTTATATGTATTGTCAAACATCATATACACATGTACATGCTTAATAACTCGTCCACCATGTTATTATGTATGTATTTATCAAAAAGTTTAAAATTAAAATACAGAATTAATTTAATTCAATACTTCATTTCTTTCATCTTGAAAGGGTTAATACGAATTCTTCCTTATACGCTCGGTAAGAGAGAGATAACAAAATAACTATTAGTATCCCGGTCTTTAATTATAAAAATCGTGTAGGCGGTGCTTCGGCACCGTGAGCCCTCATCAATCATCCGTCAATCCACGTCCACGAGAAACGATTCCTCTAGATTACACGATCTTTGCCCTTGAAAGGCAGACCTTCGTTACTAGGAAGCAGGTAATCTTGAAGCTCGTAATTAGTGCTCGTCGGATGAAGACTATATCTCGTAGCTTTCGTAGCACTTCGTACGTTAAGTTAACGTAGAAACCGCATAATTTCATACATTATTTTATTTTAATGAATTCATTTCCATCAGAAATCCATTTCTCCATCATCCGTCTCACAACGGTCTCCGTAGTAGCAAACTGCATCTGTCCTTAAGTGCACTCTTGGCGAAACACTCTTTAGCTTAAAAAGTGTTTCACTTGTTGACATGTCAGCCGAGCCACTCACCGGCGGACTCCGAGGAGCAGTCCCATGTCCCATCAACGACAGCGATTAGCTCCACGATTCGCCTTAATGGCTGCTCGATCCGTTCGCTTCCATCCGTTTCTCTTTTCGACCTTACTAAGTAGGCGCGAAAATGCAAAGTGAAACAGGGACGAAGAGGAAGAGAGGACATGGTCCATCCTTCGTTTCTTCTCGTCACGATATAATCGTCGCGCGGCCATGTAATTTATTTTTCCATTTTTATGACGCTGTTTCTCAAAGTTTTACCACGGCATATTAATGAAGAAGAAGTACATCCAACGAAAATTATATTTATAAACACATTAGAGCTGTACGTTTGATAACAAACAGATAATTATGTATCACCGGTTGATTAAATTGATTGATAAAGTTAATTCGATAATAAATAAATGAGTGACATAACTTATGTTTTATATTTAATTATAAAATTACTGGATACGTCGATGCGTTTCCGATTGCAAATGATAGTAATTAAAATTTCATAAGCATTTGCATACGAGCGATTAACTTGCATATACACTTTAAAGCGCTGAAAATGATATCATTCCAGATTGTAAAAAAATGCACTTTAAAGGAGAATGAACAAAAAAATTGATAAATGCGAATTCATCAATAATATATACGTCGCTGGTACCATCTTTATTATCGTGATTCAAAAGCTGATATGGCCATGACCGTGAGCACAGCTGCCACTTTGCTGAGAAACGAATTTGTAGCTGTGCTCAACCTTTTTGTCTCATCGAATCACTTCCTGGCTTCCTTCTTTCTCCGTTCGCTCTTTCGTTCTGCTGTAGCGCCCCAAACGAGCCCATTTTTGGCTCACACGCTTGGACGTGCACACGTGTGTGCGCTCAACGGAGGACGTTTCTGCGGACAAACCGATTTGGCGTGCAAAAACGGATCGCATCTTTTTAAAACATACTTGAGGTCCGACGAAGCGTCCGCAATTTCCGCCTGATGGTGCACAGGTGCGCGCGTGTGCGTGCATTCTTTTGTCGGCGTGTCGCGCTAACAACGGCTCTCCTTTCCGCAGTGCGCGGTCACGCAATGACAAATCCTATAAATCATAAAACAAACCACACGTTTAGACCCCCGTACCGTAGCGTAACGCGGCCGAAAAATTCCGAAGATACTAAATTACTCTTTTTTTCGATGATGCTTCTTCGGTGCACTTGAATTCATAATAACGTAAAAAGCGTGCTGCTCTTCAACAAAATTGAAGAGGATGTGAAAGCAGAGTATTTAGGCCTGAAGATACTTTTTTGAAAATCACTCTACGATTATTCCTCGTGCGATTTTGTAAATTTGTAATTTCGTCAAAAGCTATCAATTCGAAGAAGTCCTTTCATTTTATGTATGTCAAAAAATGTAACAAAACATCGCAAAATAATTGTATATTTTCCTTTTTGTGAATTCAAAGAAGTTCTTTCATTTTATCTAAAAAAAAAAATATATAAAATATCGCAAAAGAATTGCATATTTAAATTGTGCGAAATAAGTTTATAAAGATTACTTTTCATGAATTCGAAGAAGTCGTTTCATTTTACGTCAAGACATATAACGAAACATCGCAAAATAGTTGTGTACATAAATTGCGCGAAATTACATAAGCGCAAAGATTACTTTTTATATATTTTAATAATCTTTACTGATTTATATCATCTTCATGAACATATCGATCTTCGCTTGTTGAAAATAGTTATTTTCTTCAAAATTAATGTTCCCTTTTATTCGTGGCATCGTCGGCTACTTAAATAAAGCTGTCACGCCGCCTCGGATGAATTGCACCTCCGCGATTACCAGAAACCGCGCAATGAGGTTGGACATGGATTCGTCGTTCATGAGCACGTAATCGCGTGTGCATGCAAAGTCACTCACGCGACCGACTTGATGGCGACGACGGCGACGGCGGCGCGAGTCTGCAATTTCGCGCACTCGTTCGAAAACCGGCCACCCCGACACCTGTTGTCGAAGTATACGCTTGATGATTCCCTATGCTAAGCTCGCGACGTGGCAAAAAGTCGGCCAGTCGGCTCGTTGTGGACCCTGGAGCGGCCTGGGGGCGATCGGAAGCGGTACAGGATGAGCAAAAGGGGGGCAGACTATGGGCGTTCTTTCCCCACTTCGTTGGATCCCTACTCGATTCTACGTGTTCGCAAAAATATCGAAAGGAACAGGAAAGAAAGAGGGGAGATGATTACGTGCGTCTTTTTAACACAAAAGGCTCGAAAACCAACACCGAAATGCGACGACGAGCATTGGCGCGCCCTGTAATCGACAACGTCCCAGACCGAGTTCTTCCCTTCGTGATGAGACAACCATTTTCAAAATTGCGATAGTCGCCTACAAATAAGGCAAGAGATGGGCACCACAGCCGGACGTTATAGCTAACCGTAGGCCTCTCGTGGCCGAATTATTATTTGTTTTTGCCTCGGGGGACCATCATGGTGCTTATCGAGTCACCGTTTGCTTCAGCTACAACGGAACGTTACGCCCAGTTTCGAAGAAAACAAGAAAAATCATCCCGTTGTCCTTATGAACACATTCATGGGGATCGCAATTTCCTTCGTCTAAAATATGATAACATTTTTTGCGTTTGAAAAGCATTGATTGATATGTCTATTAAAGCTATTTTTTTATATTTTTCTCATGAGAATCATAATATGACATATATATTTTAAGAAAGATAATTTTTCTATCTTATTTCACTATGTTTATTAATCAGTAAACGTGTGATTGAGAATCTGTGGAGAATTATATTGTTCCGGAGAGAAGAAATTCCGGGAGAAAATCACACACAGAGCGTTTCTTCATTATTGATCTCTGCTATGCAAGTTTGTGATTCGTTGCAATGGTCGATGAAACCACTAGTTATGATACATCGTGCAAACTACTAGAGCGATACGAAAAAAAATGACGTAGGCGCGAATCAAGCAAATTGGTGAGGAACCATTCAAGATTCGGATTCAGCCGCAACCTCGGCTTCGGGGCATTGGCGGCTCATGGGCGATAATTGATATCACCTGCCATGTAAATATTGGGTATCGTCGTTTGCCGAACCTGTCGGCGGAAAAAGAGGCCAGGGCGAAAGGAATTGCCGAACGCAACCGCCGGTGAGATAATTACGTGTTGGTTTTAGAAAAGGGGGAAGCACCGGTTAATTCCACGCTTCGTAGTTCGCGTAAAAAGCCGCCTGCGGCTACGAGTTCCTCTGTTCAAATTAGGCGACGCGCTGTGTGAGAATCTCAACTAGAACCAGAACGTAGATCAAATTTTAGATTTCCAAAAATGTCAATATGTAGGAAGATGTTAAAACATTGAAAGAAGGAATAAAGGTTATCAAATTTAATAACAAATTAATATTTTTATGTAAAATTAACATATAATATAATTCTATACTATATTAGTTCCATTTTTTTAAATTAATATAAAGTATTATTATATTACTATTAATATATTACTATTAATATAAAGTATATTACTATTAATATAAAGTATCGCTATTTAAATATATAACTGTTGATGCATTTTTCGTTCATAATTTTATATTAACTTTGTCATGTTATTTTGACATCGAAAATTATTTCGATATTATAGGTCGAATTTCATAGGTCGATCGAGTATCTCAAGTAAACTCTCGGCTAGTCAATGATTTGTGTGCCGGTCTGATAAAGAAAACCTTGCGAACGCCTACTGTTTCATATCCAGTATTCTTACGTTGTGCATATAACACCTCGTTGTGAGCTGCTTAGCACCTCGGACGCCATACGGTTTAAGACAGTTTGCGTATCTCGATCTCGCTCTCAACACCTTTCTTATCGATGATTTCTTTTATGCTCCCGTAATGACACGCTTCTCGGCATGCCTGCGGCGGCGGATGCTGTTAAAAAATAGATAGAAAGGAAGCACGACGTTTGTTTAGCAACACGATAGTTTCAGCAGGGAATAGAAGGCAAGAGACTAGTATCAGATCCTTGCGGTTTATACTGAAAAGTTGCTGGAGCTGCAGTGAAAAAAATAAATGTATATTTTTAATGCTTTACGGAAACAAAAAATATATTATTATTTTTAATGATTCTCAAATATGCATTGCATTTAATGTGTTCACTAATTTAAAAATAGCATACATAAAAAAATCCAATAATTTTTGTGAATGTGTAATAATTGTATTGTAATTTAATGCACAATAATTAAGATAGAATCTCAATTTGTTTCTTTTTAATATACAGAATGATCCAGCGATGACGGAGTGCTTAAAAGATTTCTTTCTAAAAATCTAATGCGTCATTTCAGAGTTTTTGATGTTTTATTCGATTCTTTGAGATTTGATGTTTTGATAATTAAGTAAGCATCCTTAGATCTCACTTATCTATAATTAATACTATAAAAACGTATTTTAAAGATGTCTATCTAAAAAGCTCCAAGACGATCTCATCTCACACATTTTCGCATATCAAATTTAGAAATCTTCGATTGATCCCATGTCAAGCTTAACGTGCAAGTAAGAAATGGTATAGCAAAGAAAAATCTGTCTGTCGAGATAGACGTCATGGCTGTCATTTTTGATTTAGGTTTCAGATAGCTGATTTGAAGCATCGATAACGAAAGTGTTTGAACGGTAGTCTATAATTAATAATATTAAGGATAAATTTGCATCGCAGTAAGGGAGGAGCGAGCGACCACATTGTGCATTCTTGGGTAGTCTTGCCACCGTACATGATAAGTTGTAATTAAATTGATTGGCACGCGAGATATGAACCATGCGCGATGCTGTGAAGAATATGCATTAACACGGCAAAATCGAAGGTGATCGAAGAAAATAAGGGAATATTGCGGTGAAGATATTAGTGACTATGTAATTATTGAGTCTGTAAGAAACTTCTGATTATTGACTACTGCATGATCAAATTGCGCATCTTTGATAGATTTCTTTCATGGAAGAGTATCGCTCGTGAAATCACGAAGACATACTTTTGCACTTCTTCATGTAGGTGCAAATCAAAGTTTTATCGATTCGACCGAAATCTGCGGGCAAATTAAGAGCAACCGCGAAAGACACATTAAAATTTATGTCGACACACTCGCTCGTTAGTTTTTGCGTGCATTAATGATCATCTATAAAGAATAAAATCCCTTATAAAAAATATGGACCCTTCCAGTCAGAAACAGCAATAGAGATCGGTTCTTGTTATCTTCTTAAACAAATTGCACTTAATTGCTCGCGAGGCGTTGCGTCTCGAGTGCCAAAAAGTCACACCGCCCTCTTTCTGTCCCTGTTCGCGACGACGCGCCCTCGAACGTGAAGGGGCGGTTGAAGGGAATCGGTGAAGTGTGCTCATAAAAAACTGTAGATCCGCTATTTATGGCGGCTTAATTAATTCCTATGTGTTTTCGGCCACTTCCCATGCAAAACGCCCCCCTCCGCGCGTGTCTTTATGGCTCTTCATGAGATATAAATGATCTGATAAAATGTTTAAGCGCCGTCGCGCCCTTCGTCCCCCATTCGAAACACTATTATTATAGAAAAATAAAACCGCGGGAGACGCGCCATAAAGAGTGCACCTCGACTTTCCCTTCCCCGCGGATCTCATGCATATTCATAGTTAAAGGGGGCATTCCTAGAAGCTGTTGGGAGCGCCATTCATCTCGCGATACATTCGATCAAAAACACAGGAAAGTACCTACTACTTTCTGGATACTGCGTGCAATCACGCGAGTTTATTGTAGTGAGCTCTATAATATTGGAGCAAGTCGAAGAGGGGTGTCTCATTTCCTAAACAAGAACATTCTAATGCAAAGATGATACTAGGCCTGTTTTTTTTTAGCTGAACTTTTGCATCAATTCATCTTTCTTCCTTTTTTCTCCAGAAGGAAAGAAGCTCTCTAAATCTTAACTAGTGGATAGTCACTAGTGGATAGTCACTAATTACCTAATGGCATACTTAGCACTGATAATCAGTGAAGTTCAACTAAAAAATGAAGAATGTTTGAGCATTATATAATGATATAAATATAATGATATAATGATATAATGATATAATGATATAAAAATAATGATATTTGCATGTTAATTTCAATACCATATTTCATTGAATTTAAGCACTAAAACAAGATTAGTTACATCACATAAAGATTAGCTTATGGATTTCCCACATTTAATTCATTGATTACTAGTGGCATATTTGGTGATTACTCACTGATTCAGATTTTAGAGAGAGAGAGAGAGAGAGAGAGAGAGAGAGAGAGAGAGAGAGAGAGAGAGAGAGAGAGAGAGAGAGAGAGAGAGAGAGAGAGAGAGAGAGAGAGAGAGAGAGAGAGAGAGAGAGAGAGAGAGAGAGAGAGAGAGAGAGAGAGAGAGAGAGAGAGAGAGAGAGAGAGAGAGAGAGAGAGAG
>NW_012130107.1:523745-535216 GCF_000143395.1 Atta cephalotes | reverse complement strand
AGAGAGAGAGAGAGGAAGAAAGACTGGTGCAAAAGTTCAGCCAAAAAAGAACAGGCCTACTATTTTCTTTGTCAGAGGCGTCAGGGCTGATTAGCTAATGTCATTTTATTACTATAAGTAGAAAAGAATCGAAAAGTATTTGTTTGTCAACTCTTTTCTTCGTCGTAATTTTCTATTTAATATAGAAAATCTCGCTTCAGTATATTATATAATTCATTGGTTTATTGCCAGTGTAATGCGCAGTGCGTATGTCAGAAGACTTTCGTGCCGAATTAAGTTTTCAATTAAGGTAAACGAAATATTACTTCTCAAGCTCGCCCGACATTTTGGCGCTTTTGGCACTCGCTTTTACCCGCCAGCGTCGATTTACGCGCGTTCCACAACGGGTCCACTTAATGAAGAGATACGGTAGCGTTTACTTCGCTCACGCGACGATCGAGTGTCGCAAAATCTCGTACACGTCGAAGGACGCCTCTCCTTTATTCCTGTCCTCGTAAACAGGCTCGCAATCTCTCCTCCGTGTTGGAACTCGAAATGTCGTCCATCGAAACGACACGACGTCGTAGCGACAACTGCAACGGTCGCGTTCTCCGGCTCCGCGTTCTCTCACATTCGTCGCTCGACTTTATTGCGTAATGTTGCAAAGCAGCGCGAAGCAGCGCGTCGGTGTAGGTGAAGGCGTAACTGCAAGTCGAGTCCGTGAATTCGCATAAAATTAGCATTCCCTCGGCGCCGTACGTCGTACGTAGCTTCCCACGGTTGCGGTACGCATGTACCTACGAGACTGGCCTACGTGGAATAATTATTATCGTCTCGATCGCACCTCTTTCGCGAATCGCAAATTGTGTAGAATCTATTCGTAGAAAGAAAAAGAAAGAGAGAATTCTGCATCTATGTGACATTCGCAAAAAAGATCGTACACGTTAGATTAGCATTAGATTATCGTTAGGACACAATAATAGACCATTAATCAGTATTAATTAAATCGATTGCGCTAGAAATACATATGGATAGTACCAGTTAATTTATGCCCGTCGAGGCTTTGTTTATGATCACTTGCGTTTTATCAAGAGAGAGAACGTTTCTACCTGAGCTGCGGTTCTAGACTTCACCACTTACCTGTTACCTCTTAGCCTCTTACCTCCATGGACAGGAACACGTGACACACGCGAGTGGCACGCGCGGCGTGCGCTTGCCTCTCTTTCCAATGGCAAAACCAGTTCTCCATAGAATAGAAATAACGTTTTTCTTTCCGTTTGTCATCGGTATTCGATGCAATTTATGCATATCTTGGAGTTTTATGCATTTTCAATAAAAAATAAGTTTCTTTTAATTTTTTGTCTATCAATGTAAATCTTTTTTGCATGAAATTTCATTTTCAGATTTTTTATTTTGTTTACATTATGGCTTAAAACATTATTACTAACCTAAGTTATATATTTTCAAATAAATTTCCATTTTTACTTTATTTTTGCTCAAATTTCAATTTTTATTAAATAAAAGTTTAAATAAAGATAATTTAAATTTTTATATTTGAGTTAAAAGACCCAAGATTGCAAATAGTGGGAGGAAAAATAGAATTGTTGAAGATTATATACAGAGAAGGAAAAATAATAAAGGGAAAAGTAAGATAGTATATAAGACTTCGTGACCTAGAATTTAATTAAAAAATAATTGTGGAAGAGAGCGATACGATGTTAAGCAATTCTATACAATTCTATACAATTCTATACAATTCTATACAATTCTATACAATCCGCTTACTAATACTGTTATAGCGTTATATTGTTTGCGAGATTGAATCTATAGTTTTCTCAGAAGCTAAAGAAGCTTTACAAAACTCATGCATGATTGCTTGAAATAAAAACTCTTGTGCATCTCTTGGTCGGAATAATGACGGGTTATAATAACGGATCTATAATTATTGATTTCATCTTGAGCGGATTGCGAGGAGGCGAGAATAAATGGGCATAAATCAACAAAGTCGGGACATCTCTCTGCGATCTATAGACGTCCCCTTGCGATTATATTATGGCAGTAAACGCCATCATTCGAAAAGACTCTCCTTTCTCTCCATTCATTTATACTTCATACGATTCCCATTGTGTATTCGACGATTTTTCAAGATCCGTTTGATTTACAGCTTCGGCAAAAACAAATAAACACAGTTTGATATGTTCGCTTATTCCCAATGTTTATTTCCAGTGTTTGTATCTTTTAGAGAAATGCGTCATTTTTATTGCAGATAACTGGGATAACTGGGAAAGATATTTTTAAAAGAGAGATAACACGAGAAACGAGGATTTCAAAACCTTACCTGATTTCTTCCAAACAAAATGCATTTCATAGTCCGCGTCAAAATTCTGAAAGTTTCGAAACAAATGTTACAACCATCGCATTCATAACTAAAGAATGTTAATAACTAAAGAATCTCTGCAAGAATGATGCTTATTGTTTCATTGCTTAGTTTCTACAAGGCCTGAAGATTTTTAACGAAAGATTTTTACGTATTTTTGAGTAATCTTTAGAAGATCTATTTATTTTATGTCTTCTCTATTATGAACAATGCAAATTTTGACCATAAGATAAAGAAATCATTATTAAAAATGAAGATAAAAATAAAGAAAAATTATCTTTTACGTACACTTATCTTTCTAAGCTTTGTGAATTCGGTTTTATTTTTTAACAAAATAAATTGTAATATTGTTTATTGAATATAATTGTTATGAACAACTAGGTTTTTTTAAACAGTTTCATGAATGTAATATTATTAATAAAATTAATAAAAGATGCAATTTCCTATGATGGCAATCGATGATAGTATATGTTTTAGCTATCGATATCTCATTATTTTGAAAAAAGATATATCTTGAACAAGAAGGATAAGACAATAAGCAAAAATTATCTCGCCATGCTATTACTATGGTCAAGGAGAAGTAATGATAGAGTAATCCAAGATCAATCTCATCGATCAGCGGTCGATCGAGTTTCATGGCGTCGCTTCGCGTCGCGTGTGATACATGTGTTTGCCGATTCCATTAGCCGTAATTTTCATTCGTTTCGTCTCGATCGAGAGATTTCTTTCATGTGCAATCCTGACAACCCACGCACTCGCTTCGATGAAATCCATTGTCGAGCGGTCATGTACTGCGAGATTGAAGGTTATTATTGTTTAATACGGTCAATAAAATTGCATTATGGTACTACAACCACAAATGTAATACTAAGCTTCCACGAGATCTCCAGAGGTTCTCACTGAAATGAGAAGGATTATATTCATTTTACCATGTAAATCGAGACTTTTTATCACAAAAATTCATTAGTTAAATCAATAATTATTTATACATTATTATATATTATATATGTAATATTATATATGTAATAAAAAAATGTAAAAATCAGTTACATTTATGTAGTATATAAATAATCACAACTTTAATAGTAAATAAAAGTAGTTAATTCTAGTGTAAAATCTAAATTCACTATTAAAAAAGTTATTATATCATATACGTATACATATAAAATTGTTCTGAGCTAAGGAGAATTTCACATGTCTTCTTTCTCACATAGCTCTTCGCAAAAAAATACGGCGAGCGCCACTGCGGTCCGTCCCGCGGCGCTCTCACAGCGAAGGCGATCGTGCTTCGAAATAATCAAGATCACATTGGCCTGTCCTGGATCAAAAACATTAATTTTAAATTATCGAGATGGCACTGGTCCATTCTGGCCATGGATAACGTATCGTGACCCTGAAGGCGTTGGTTGCATCGAGACGATCAATGGTACCGCTCACCGTGAGAGATTAGGTCGGACCGTGATTACCAGTACATAAATATCAAAAAAAGAAATGGGAGGCGGAATGGACACCGCACAGAGAAGATGGTAAAGGAAAGGCCGCGCCTTACTTCCAGACGAATTTCACTTTTGATATATTTCTCATTCGCGTAATAGTGTCACCTTCAAAATTAAAAAAACTTTCACGCAATTGACCGGATCCTTACGAAATCAGAGCAAAGCTTGGATTATGTATCAATGATTTGTGATTTTTTTCATACATGAATGATTAATTCATCGATTTATGTGCAGTCATAAGAAAGAACACTGCAATGGACTTTCTTTGCCTTTTGTGTCTAATGGCACTTTCTATTGAAAAGACATATGTTTAACAGAATAGTACAATTTTATAATTAATAATAATTATTAAATTATTATTAATTAATATTAAGTTTTTAAATACATTAATAGATACTGCACAAGTTTACAAATAATGACAATAGATAATTGGTTATAATTAGGTTTGACTTATGCTGCTAGTCACTGTGTAGTATCTTGATAATAATATTGTGCTGACTTGAACATTATAAGGTAGTATTGGTACAATGTGCCTATCGACAAATACTACATTAACAAAGCAAACAGAGAGCCGAAGATACACGACCAGTGAGTACCGAGCTTATCTCGTCGAAGCAATTACCGACGGATAGGGACGAAATTAAAGATGCGTATCAACTGACGTCTGCTTAGCACCATCAAATTAACACTTGTTTTAGTCCTCAATTAAACGATCGTCCGATAACGTCCCACTAATTTTATACTCGTACCCCAGGTACAAATTTCTCAGCAACATTTCTCTAACCTATTGAAACTCATAAGTGCATAAATAAATATGCATATATTTTAATGTATAAAATCGTTTTAATGAAAAAGCAGTTTACATAATATTTTAAAGAAGAAAATATGTTTCGTCATTTAGATATAAATATAAATTAAATAGAATTATTTAGCTATTTAGATGTAATATTGCCGAAATATATAATGATGATTGTTTTAATAATGTACAGAGTACTGAGATGAGCTGAGATGAGCTTCAATCGCATCACTGTGATTAAGTATGCAAATAAATTTCTGCGATATTTAATTCGCAGACGCTCGTTAACACCGACTCAAGACAAATTGTTTGCCTAGCATGGCAAGCGCCATAGCACAGGCGCGGAGGTATTTCTAATTATTCCATATGCATAGGTTTAATTAAGGACTTGGTCGTATTCGCTTGATAAATAGTCTCGGTGGCGAAGGTTGGCGATCCGAGCATCGATTTATTCTTGGCAGGTAACCATTGCGAAATAACCATTAATTTGAAAGTTTCGATCTAAAGTCCCAATTATACGAATTATCGAATATCGAAGGTCAACTTCGGCTGAAAGCCATTACGACGAATTAACCCATATTACAATTATTTGTACACGAATACGGATACACATCCGTATTTCTCTTTCATTTCGCTTTTTTCTTGCAAACTTGTTTTTTACGACACATTTTTTTTTACGACGAAATATTATTTCGTAAAAACTGCGGCACACAAAAAGCGTAAGCAATCTTCTTTATTTATTAGCTCCAAAGAAAATGATAGGAGGGTACGGCCAAAGCATAAGCAATAAGACATAAATATTAAATAAATAGTCAATCAATAGAGCGATAACGAAAGCAGGAAATCCAATATATTGATTTGCTTACATATTGCTTAAATTTTGTGTGTGTGTGTGTGTCATAGCTTAGAACTAAAACTGAAGTTACGTACATCCGGTGAGAATTACATCGATTGCAATTTAAGAAGCAAAAGCTTAATCCAAAGATCTCTGCCTGGCGATAGGCTGGTCGGCCTTAAAAAGGATTCTTTGTAACTGGCCTTTCTTCGACACTAATCGACGTTCACCAACGATAATCCTCAATAAGGCCGCTCTCGGGTTCCTCCCGGAACACTCATATGCAGGAAAAGAAGATCCACGCAACACGTTGGTTGCGAATGCACGACCCAATTTCGACGGTGTATCGGTAATTTAAGATCGATAAACCTCGATCTATCGAGCCTATCCAGTTACGTGGTTCAGGCTGCCATCGATGGGATTAAAAAATTCAGCCATTCACGGTAATCCTTTCTCGCGCGGCGAAAATAATACGAATGCGGCCGGAACACGACACCGTCGATCGTATATTGAATTTCCTGAATTGGCTTGAATGTGCTTGATATTCGATAAAAAAAATGGATTAAAACTATTATGTTCCAGGACATTTTTTTTTTATATGCCGTAAGGTGGACGAGTCGTAGGGTGAATCCTGTAGCTTCCTTCACTGTCCCCGAGCCCTCTACGATTCACCTTCCGTTCGCGATGATCTTCGCGGTTAAGTTCAAAATCCTCTTTGAAAGCTTTTTCACGGTTTTACGTTTCATAAACACGGCGACGAAGCGGCAGGACATGCAAAGAGATCGAGGTATAGAAGAGAAGACGCCAGAAAAACGAAAGGCTTATCATATTTTTCTGACCATGGGACAAATCCTTAAATCTTGTTTACAAGCAAATTTCACAATACGGGATCTAAGGGATTTAATGCGACTCCGGCCGATTTCCGCGAAAGTCTTCTCCAAAGTGTAATTTACTACGAAAGGATTATACGGCGCAGAGAATCCATCCAACAAGTAAAGCTTCTCGCCAGACGCCTGCCAAATGCGTTCTTTACGCGCTCACAATATGCGAATTAAACTGAAAGCGTATCGGTAATCTCGTGATTGAGCGCACTGAAAAATATCTCTAAGAAAAATCCATGAAATATTTGCTAATATATCAGATCGGATGGATGAAACGATCACATATCTGCAATTGAAATATAAACTCGTTTCTCAAATAATTTGATTTATAGAAATGGACTTTTAAAGTTAGCAATTTCCAATGTCGGATTTAAATTGGCAGGGAGCTATTATAAAATTTATTTTGCGAAAAATCGCAACGGGCAATGCAGATTGTGATATCGATTGGATACGACTGAGAAAACACCCTCTCAGCAGGGAGTCTTATGACCAGCGAAGCGTCTACTAACAGGATTACTATGACGCGATTGTATACGCGTCAAGGAAATAGAGCGCTATTGTGGCATTCGGATACATGGATTGGGAGGCCAGACTGAAAATTAGAAACGTGTTCCTTTCATTCGTATGCTAAATATTTCCTTGAAAGAAGGACATCTGCTATCTGCTCGTCTCGTGAGATTTTATTTATTGTATCAAAAAGATCTCGTAGAAAAAGCGCTAAAATTTCCTTATCGAATTATTATTTTATTATTTTTTAATGACGGATATATATTCATAAAATGTAAATATTTTATATTAGATACGTACAATTAATAATATAATATTGAAAAATAGAGAAAATAATACAAATTTTTTTTAGACCTCAATCTTAGCGTATACAAATAACAAGTAGGGAGAGCATAAAGTGGTAACAGGATAGTTAACACGAAGGCAAACACGAATGCGTGTTTAAGAGGTCCAAAATAATTTTCTCATTTTTCTCGCTGACTTAAGCGATTTATCCATTCCTCAGCTCTCCCTCGTGTTCACGAGCTTCTCCGCAACTAGACATGTTACACGTCGACGCCTACTACTATTTAAGAAACACGTCTGCGTTAGTCGAGTCAAGCGTGATAAAGATGATGTGATTTTTCAGCTATGCTACATCGATAGAGGGTGATATGAAAGAGTATCCCCATATGCTGGAATGAGCTAAGCTATCCTTCCCCAAGATGCGGGATAACAGGCATCTAACACCTCATTTGTCGGTATCTCTCGCTCATTTATAAAAAGGGTTGAACAAATTCCTGCAACGGATAAAAATATAAACCGGAAATTATTCAACATTTATCCGTGTCTCGAGTATACAAGGTACATAGTCAGGCTTATTTTTATCTCGAAGATATTTAGAGTTCTCAGAAATAACGTTTGGTTTTTCGTTTTTACAAAATATCATCAATTTAAAAAAAAAAATTAAAATATTTTATCTCAAAATCGTCCCTTTAACAAAAACATATACTCTGTATTTTTACATATTGATTATCGGAAAATTTTTTATTCTCATTACTTTACGGAAATAACAGTTTTGTTAAAGTATTCAAAAATTTAGGTAGATATAGATAGATCTGAAAATAATTTTATTAGAACATTAAAATAATTATATGGGACGCTCAAGCTGGTTGTTAAAATACCAAAACTTTTTTTACATTGTTTATTATGCTTGCGCGTCCTACATAATTATTTTGATAATCCAAAAGAATTATATGTAGAATTGTACCTGCATTTAGCTAAATTTTTACATTTTCTAGCAAAATCGTTCTTTTCGTATTCACAAAAATAAATTAGCTTGTCCATCTTCTCAACTTTTTCGCCTCTATCATATTTACATTTATTGTGTGAATATAAATGTTCTTGCTCAATCATCATCTTACATAAATCTGTCCGGTCACGTTTTCGGATTCCGCTCCTTGATTAGGATGGATTTCAGGCATCAGCCAGGGAGTGACTCCGCCACCCACGTATTCAATTTTCCGAAAAGCTCGGGTGTTTGGTCCATCGCTGCTCGTGAGTCTCGCAGTTGCACAAAGCCGCGGCATGACGTCCAAGGTGTTCCATCAACAATAGCGGAATACGGCATGGAAAAGAAATCCTTATGGTCCCCTCTGCCCGTTGATCCCATCGATTCACGGTTCACTTAGTTCGAGTCTTCCCTCGACATTTGTCGTACAACTCACTTCGATGTTGTTACATAACGATTCTCTGTCCACGAGACATCAAATCCCACCCGTCGTCGGTAAACCGGCATATATTTTCCTCGAACTGCTCTTGATCGTTCACGTAAACTTTATGTGTAGCCCGTTTCATTTTCTTCTCGAATCTAGTAGTAGTTCTTCGGAGCTACCATCATAGGATTCCGTCGCGCCGGTTCTACCCATAATTATAGCTCCGAGTGAATAGAAAGACATTTTAAATGATGGTAAAGCATAAAAAACTTGCGTAAGAAAAATAGGTTTGTATGTTATGAGTGCTGTATAATTAATATCAAAAAAAGCAATTTTAGAGAAGTTATATAATCTCTTTTTCAAATACATAATATAATTATAATATATCCTAACCGTCATTTAATAGTCCTAATCCTATACGTTTTATTCTTGCCTATCTTAAGTTCCGAAGCTTTATTATTTTATTCATCGAAATTAATACGAGAATAATTCGTGACACAAAATATTCTAAAATATGCTTCTCGAGTCCAGGTTGCTCCGAGCTGATCCACGTGGAGTCTTTCATGTAGCAATAACTCTAAAATTTGATTGCAGCAGACATCGGGATAGGGGCTACCCCCAAGGCAACTGTGGTAATAGGCCCTCAACCCTCGCACCCACGCTCTTTCCGTTCTCGAACTAAACTCCGGACCAGCTCCGCCACTACCATCACCACTACGTCGTAAATAAAACGAAATTGTTGACCGGTACCTTTCGGCTGGTTAAGCGTTAAACAAAGGCCCACAGGATATCGGGCGCCGTATCTTTGATCTCTGTTTGCCGAGGCATGCATCACCCGCGAGATAATCAGGAATAATTATTTGTTAGATAAATACGATCGCAGCCGGCGATAGCGCGCTAAATTTATGATGGACCACTTGCCGTTTGTAAATGACGCAGAGGAGAGAGCTCGTTCGCGCGCGCCGAGCTATGAATATTGCCACTCGAAGCGCGGAGCATGAAAGTCGAGCGTGCGTTAAGAAGTTTGTGCGAATTCTAATGATAATGAATTACACATTTAGATACATAAGTAATTTGAATCAAATAGATTGATCAAATAGATTGATTCAAACATTTAAATTATTTCGTTAAATTTCTATCTGGCATTATCTCTGAAACTCGAGAATAATAAAGTAAAGAGAAACCTCGTAGATTAAGTCACGCGTCTGAAGTGACTTTAATATCGTGTTCTACCTGCAAGTGTATATTAGCGCGTGTTGACGCGTATATGTATATATGTATATATGTACGCCGAGTGATAGACATGCCTCTTGCCGTGTCTGACTCTTGCGTAACGCTCGGCTAACTCGAATAGCCTTTCTCGATCCTCTCAATGATCGAGCTTCGCCAGTGAATCGTTGCATCTCTGCTTCGCATTCCTGGCATACCAAGTGAAATCGATGCGTCCGCATCGATGGAGAGTAATTCTCATGCAGATATTTTCAAGCACAGACGCCAAATAAACGTGCTTGATTCTCACGGTTTCCCATCGTAATTTCTAAATGATAGTATCACACTAGATGTATTATATCTGTCAGATACATTTATTTTTTCCTTCTTTTTGCATTCTTTCAAAATACGCGGCAATAATATATACATTTTATTCTCTAGATATGCAGAGAAAGCGGGATAAGAAATAAATAAAAAAAAGATTGTAAGTTTTGCTTTGGTTTGAGCGAATGATATGATATAACTTAATCTTCTTGAAAATGTGAAATTAATTCTACGTAAAATTAATTCTTACAAGCCCATCAAATTTATGAGTCAGAATTATTCTATTTTACACCATGGTCAAGATTCAGCGTTTGAAAATTTCCAGAGGAGATCTACTACGGTCTACCGTGTCGTACATCAACGTCTCGCGGAAGGTGGGCGGACGTCGCGTCAGTGGCTGACGCCCCGCGAAATTGAATCTAAAGTCCGAGTGTATCCCCACATGCCAGTCCTCTCCACGGAGCTGCAGGGAGGTCGCAAATCATCACCTCGCTACATTTACAACGTTAGATAGCCCAAGATTACAGTCGTTCCAAGCTCATCCCTACGCTGTAGAAACACAAGGCACCTCTCCTCACCCTTCGTTTTCCCTCGGTTAGGATATTACAGCGTTCCTTCGCGAAAGCGATCCTTCGTCGTTCTCGCGGACTCGTTGCCTACTTAAAGCGAAACAATGTGGTCCCTCGGCGATCAGCCGCGCGAGTAACGTCCAGCTCGTAAATTATCCGCCGGCGGGGACTAATGAGCTCGTGATTATAGGGACTGGGGATAAAAAAGGGCGTTCTTGCGAATGCACGATGACGTTCGCGCTGGTGATATATCTCCGGTTCGTTGTTGCGCCTAAAATGTATACGCAATTTTTTTTCCCAACGCGGTAGAATGAATACGACCGGCAACCGGCCTTACGTGATTCCGGAATCAAGCATGGATGTGTCGGATTCGATTAGATTTAGCAAAGTGACGTGGGTTCGAGAGGATTCTCATAATTATTACGAGGTATACATGATGTTTCTAAAACAAAGATTTGTACGTCTTACCATCGTTATCTGACTGAACATCTTTAAGCCGCTTACGCGAAATAAAACATTATCTACTTGTTTATTTGAGATAAAAAATCCCACGCAAGCGGCGCTCACTTCACGATTCCCCGTTCTTATCTCCCATTTGGAAAGATTAAGAAAATTCACCGTATTACGCGACCTCGCGTAAAGATCTCGGGCCATTATTTACGAACTAAGGCCTGATGATCTCGAGAGGATCAGTTGTATTCCGTTTGCCAATAGGATTTGCTCCCGGCCGGTCAAACAATACGCCCTGAAGCGCGCCATCAGTGCCAAGTCTCTCTCTCTCTCTCTCTCTCTCTCTCTCTCTCT
>NW_012130107.1:522134-523049 GCF_000143395.1 Atta cephalotes | reverse complement strand
CTCTCTCTCTCTCTCTCTCTCTCTCTCTCTCTCTCTCTCTCTCTCTCTCTCTCTCTCTCTCTCTCTCTCTCTCTCTCTCTCTCTCTCTCTTTCTTTTTCTCTCTCATATTTCTCTTAAAACGACGCGAGCGTTCACGTGTGGCAACAGAAAGGATTGGAAGTAGGTATTCTCTTGGTTTTTTGTTCGCGAAGGACTTTGGTCTCGCACACGAAATTCCAAACATCTTCCTTTCTCTTCTTCTCGCCCAACAGCCTTTCCATATCCTCTCGCGCGATTCGCAAAACATACGCGAGCAGATACGGATTCACCCTCTCTTGGTCGTCTTAAGCCGTTCCCGCGTTTTTACATTCTTGACGAAATCCCCGCGGCTTTGTGCCCGTTTATTACGTTTGCCAACCAAATGATGTCATTAGATATACTTAGGCTGGGTTTTATTGTCGTCTTTTATGCCGGTCGGACGGCTTCCGTGAAACGAATTCGTGCTGAGCGTTCACGACTCATCGGTTATCACGTCGAAATTCGTTCGCTGTCTTGCTCACGTTTCTTGGACAGGCAGCTTAACGACCTTTTTCTTTTTCTTCTCACGATCACGTGAGAACCAGATATACTGTTTTATTGCTGGATATTTCGAGGCAGCTTTCCATGTGAGACTATGCGTCTTGTACACGCGTATCTTTTTTACGATAAGCCTTTGTGCGTTACATGCATCTCGAATGCGAGGAAACACCAGTGCAAAGTACATGGATGATGAATCATGGATTTTAGAATATGAGAACTGACGCGGTTGTCCGATCAATGGCTTGCTACGAAACTCTGTGTGTGTGTGTGTGTGTGTGTGTGTGTGTGTGTGTGTGTGTGTGTGTGTGTGTGTGTGTGTGTGTGTGTGTGTGTGTGTGTGTGTAGTATATAAGTAA
>NW_012130107.1:491527-521346 GCF_000143395.1 Atta cephalotes | reverse complement strand
TAGTAGTAGTAGTAAGTATACTAGTAGTTAGTTAAGTTAATTAGTAGTAAGTAGACGACGGTGGTCGGTACGTCTACTAGTGTGTCGTCGTAACGTACTACGTGTGTGTGTGTGTGTGTGTGTGTGTGTGTGTGTGTGTGTGTGTGTGTGTGTGTGTGTGTGTGTGTGTGTGTGTGCGTGTGTGTGTGTGTATGAAATAAATAAAGTTTATAGTAAATTAATTAAATTAAGTAAATTAAGTAAACTTTGACGAGAGTAGAATATTGCAAAATTTTCGTATCTTTGTGATAGCACGGTACATCATTGAAAAATATTTATTGATATTCTTATCTCTGTTTAGATAATTTTTATTTGTATTTTAAATGTTCTTCCAAAATTCACAAAATTTCATTTCTTTCTCTTTCGAAAATATCATAAAAAAATTTTATTTATTTTGTTTAGCTGTGAAAATATTATTTTTTAATTTAATTATTTATTCGTGAAGATAGCTATTATTAAAAAGATACTAATATTGATACTAGAAATAAATAAAAAAAATTTGGCCCATGAGGGGATCGAACCCGCGACCTTCGCGTTATTAGCACGACGCTCTAACCAACTGAGCTAATGGGCCTGTTAAATGGGAGATATAACTTTAGTAATTTCCTGTCCAACATACATGTATCATGACATTTGTTATTTAAATGTAATGTAATTATTAGAAAATCAATTTATTAAATAATAATCGTGAAATTAATATAAATAATTAAAATATTTAATTATAATTAAGAATATAAAATCGAAGATATTCTATAAAATGATTAAAAAAATGTATTGCAAGAATTGATATTCTTCTTTTTCAAATGTATTGACATTTCTGACCATTAAAATTATTTCAAATTTATTAGATAAATTTATAAGTATAAGTTAAATTTACAAGAGCAAAATGCCGATCGAATTGCCTGTTGATATGTTAAATAAACCTTTGTCAGAGATTGTTTTCAGAAGAAAAAATAATGCTTTATTCAAGAAATTAGCTCAAAAGACTCATTTCAATGTGAGAGAAATCGAAGGTTATTCAATAATAAAATAAAATAAACACACATACTTTTCATATATCAACATTTTTAAAGATTTAATGTAATTTTTATATATGTTCGATTTATTATAAATTATAATTTTACTGCAGCGTTAGCTGTTATACATAGAAAAATAACACAAACTTTGGGTCCTATGACAAGAATGGTATTTAGAGATGTTTTGCATTCTGGTTTGGATTTTACTGAAAACATTCGGCATCTATATATCGACAGAATTTTCTCTGCATTTGACAAGAAGAACGTGTTGCAAGTATGAGAAATTATATAATATAAAGTAATTATATAATATATATAAAATTATATAATATATATATATAATATATAATTTATATAATACATATATAATATATATATAAGATTTATATTTTTACAATAATTAAAATTATAATTATGTGAGTATATAGATTCATCTAGAACAGTGGATTGAAGGGCTTTCCACAATTCTTCGTGGCAGTTTGAATGAAAAGATACATTTTGCTTTTAATGTAATCTTAATGTTTCTATAATTATTCTAACTATTTAAGAATTTAATTTTTTTATTTTAATTAAAATAATTATTTTTAATTATAATATTTATTAAATGCAGATATATGATTTTATGCATACGAACAAAATAAAGAAAGAACAAGTATTTCCATCAATGCGAGGTTGCTTGATCAAACTAGAAACAGACGAAGATCCTGATGATGCTGTGAAGGTTAGTTAATTAATTAACTGCTGTTATTAATTAATTAACAACAACAGAGATAAGTCTTGATCTTAGTTACTAATAAAATATCAATTATCAATATGACACTAAAATGCATATCTTTCAAGCATAAAATTTACATAAAATAATAATATTTATGGCATCATAGGATTTGCTTGATTTACTGTTGAAAAAGCTCGACGTCAATCGCGACGGTGTAATATCCGAAGAAGAATTTTGTAGGGCCGTAAAAGAAAGAAATCTACTGTTGCTAGAATGTATGGGACCGGTGTTTCCGTCTAGAGTAGCGCGACGAACATTTTTGAGCACATTCACTGATCGCCTTGGACGATTTTGATTTTCCATACGTTTTATGAAAGTTATCATTTGTATATAATTGCATACTTGGTAACGTTTCTATTCTCGTTTTGTTAAAATTGTAACAATAATATTGTAACAATAATATATTAAAAATACGAACAGACTGTTTAAACTATATTGTCAGGAACTATTCAAGCTAAAAAACCCAAAAGTGCATCTCGATGCAGCAGACAGGCAAACGCGTCAAATCAGACAGAAAAATCCTCCTGAACGAGTGATGCTCCAATAAATTTTCAAGACCATCGACGCAACGTACGGCTTTTACGATTCACCGAACGATGGCAATTGACTCGTTCGTTTTCTTCGCAAACAATCGCTAATGGACCGCGATAATGCCACATCCTAATCGCATCAAGCTGCTTCGCAATACGATTCACCACGAGCGACTTGAATCGATCATTTAATGAACCCTCGCGATCGTCATAAATCTTATTACTATGATCAACGTAAATAGATGATCGATATTCATATATCCACGCGCTATTTATCGTGATACATCGTGACGGTATTTTTGTAATGTATTATTAGTTATATACATCATAAAAACATTGTAAGATAAAAGATAATATGACCTGAAAGCGCGAAAAGGGGGAAACAGAAGGGGATCTCGAAAGATACCTACTCGGTTGTTCTTCTATCGCTTAGATCGGATGCCGGTTCACCTGCTCCACGATCATTCGATTAATAGAGACCGCTCGTGAGATACGGAACAAATATAGACCTTTCTTACGAGCGAGACGGGCTGCGCAACCCCACGCGAATCGCGGTCGTAGACGCGTTACGAAGAAGAAGAAAAAACATAATGAATGTTTGAGGGATTCTGAGGACGGACGAATGGCCCGATCCGCGTCTCAAGCAGCTACAACAACAAATTAAAAGAAAGTCTTGAGGCTTTCGTCGGCTCTGCCGCCGTCTCTCGTTGCCTATGGTTCCCTGTTACAATGCGTGGGCGTAGGGTATACAGTACTGAGGTATATGGGCAACGCGTATTTCTTCCTTGATGATGGTGGGGGCGAGCTGGAACGATATTGTGTAAAGAGTATAATAACGTGCGTATGAAAGGCCGGATCCTTTGTGGGTAGCCGACCGTGTCCTGAAAGGATCTTCCAGGATCTACTTGTGGGGGTGACGGGGGACAACGGGAGGGGAACTACCTAACCACCGAGGGTTAAGGGCACCAGCTGAGAAAACATGCCCGCGGCGTGTCGACGAGACGACGCGGCGTGTTCACGTATACGAGCGCGCGCGCCCGCGTGTGCTAGTCGACGAAAAGAGGCGGATTGACGAACCGATCTGATCTGATTTTTGGGAATGATTGTCGATCTGAAATTCCTTTAAAGGAGCATAGTGGAATAAAATGCGGGTTTTTTTTCGCGTTTCAAAAAAACGTTGCTTGTCTCGACAGATAAATTTATTATATTTGGTTACTGATGGAGATTACGGTCGCCATATATTGGCATGTAATCCGGCATACGCCTGAAGGGACAGATACAAATTGTGCTGACAGCCGAGCGCGACTCGGATAGGAAACGAATAAATTATAATCAGAGTCGCGCGATTGCAAAGAGCGATGATGATTGCGACCTGCGTAGCGCCGGGAAATTAAGTCCGTTTGTACTCTGGCTTTCAGTGAGTCTCGCTACTCTCAGGAGACAGATTTTATTAGAGATGAAAAATATCTCTAGCGAGACAGATACAAAAACTTCAATCAGACGTAACGGCAGCGTGTATATAAAAATAATGGCAGACAGAACGGCAATATAGACGAGTCATCCCTCTTTCTCGTGAACGTTTTACCGTTCGTGGTGAGTCTCTACTTTTGACGGAAGCTGAAATTGCAGCGGCATGGAATATATGTTACCACGTAATCTAGCCACCGACAGCATGGAATAAGCAGCAGAAGCGGATCCGTGAACGGCGGAAGTGGTATATGCAACGTGGCTGAATACGAAACATAAATTATAATCAGCTCCGGATCAAGCGCGGAATAGCCATGATTACAACGGAGAACGTGATGAGACTCTGGGCGATTCGATTTACGCGGTCCACGCCCACGCATCAAAGGGACCGACGACGGGATCACGAAAATGTGAGTCTCTTTCCAGTGATAAATCCACGAAGAGACTTGGTTGAATTGACCGCGCTAAAGCCTACGACAGCTCTGTTAGTCGAATATTCATATAAGCTAAATCACTAGGAGAAAGAAAATTCTTTTAAAGAAAAAAAATGCAGTCATGATAGATTGAATTTATTTCTTAAATCCATAAAGGTGTTATCTTTCCTGTACATTTAAGCCTTTGGCTTTGCATTAATCAGAATGTATTAGCCTCTGTCGGGATTTAAAGAGGCAGTTATTTAACTTTACGGCAGATGCAACCCGATACGAATTTACACAGACCTGTCGGCAAGTTTAATTCCGATTCGGCTTTTATTTGCAAACAATGCGCTATAAGGCCCAACTAAAGCCGTACAGTACACATTGTCGGGGCACAATGATCGCAAACATTGAGATTTACAGCGAACCGTATATCCCACGCCCATGTGCGCACTGCATGGTTTCACGAAACCGATAAATTTAATTAAAGCACGTGCCGATAACTTGGAGTATGCGTGTGTATTCGATGGAAGTGAATGCAAGGAATCGACGGGTGTGTTCAATTGTACAGTCGCCTTTCCGAATTGCATCCATAAATATCAACGATGTCGACGTTATACAGTCTAACGTGGGGCCGTTTGCTTGAGCAACGATTCGTGCGCGGAATGTTCAATGAAGCATGCAGATGCCGTGTACGCCAAGATACACCACGTGTCGTCCAGTTACGAGAAACTGGGAACCGCGACCTGAGGTCACGCCGTGCGAACATGACACCGCATCTTATCGGAACAGCGGGATCTGCCTTGACATGGGTACTGGACGAATGAAGTTTTGAAGATTCTGTTAACGAATTCAGCAATTTATTTGTTTCCGTATACATGAAAAGAATAATTTTGTATCTAAAAATTTAGTTAGGTACAGACCTGAAAATAATTTTGTTAGCCCATCAAAATATTTACATGAAAATCTTAAGCATGATAATGCTGCAAAAAGTTTTTTGATATTCTAGCAACCAGTTTGAGTGTCTTACACAATTATTTTTATTATCCATCGAAATTATTTTTAGATCTGTATATAAATTTTTAGATGATTTGGCAAAATCATCCTTTCTATGTAAATTGTTCATGTAATTGCCACAATATAGTACAATGGAAACTTGAATTACATCTCAAGACAATTTGAATAGATTAATAACAACTTTTAAATTATATAAATTATATAATGTATTGTATATTATATAAATTATATAAATTATATAATGATTGATGCAATTGAGGTTAATGTAACAATATATGTTTTATATGTTTAATTAAATATGCGACTTCAATCTTTTATATAATTTGAAAAATTCTACTAACTTAAGTTACCCCGCTTTATCCTATTTTTTTATATTTTACTATATTTTACAATAATTTCTATGCACATTATTCCAAGAGTGTCTCTCATCATTTGTTCCATTAAAATAATTATTTAGGATCATAAGGCAATTTTATGAGAGATGGTCTTTAGTAGATAGTAAATTTCGCATTGCGGTCCGTAGTAATTAATCCAATTCTCATTCAACCGACGCAGTTGGCCTCGCGAAATTTCTTTTCCATCGAGATGTTAGTTCAGCTTAGCAAACCGAGCGAAGGAACGTCAGCGAACAGCGATAGGATCTTTGAAAGGCACGGCGGGTAACGCCTGCGTTGTGCCACGCGACTAGATAGTTTTCGGAGAGGGAAGAAAGCAGACGTCCGTCTCTTACACGTGAATCGAGCGTGACGCGTACGCGCCTTGACGGACGGCCATATTAAATCAACTGCCCGGCTCTTCCACTCGTTTGTTTCTCCTTTCAAGCCGGATTCAATTTTCTCCACGGCGCCTTGCAAATCGAGGGATATAACTGCATGGCTAAAATTTACAAATATGATGCCTGACACAATGCCCGCCTTTCGAGAACGGACCAGTGGTTGCCATCCATCGTTTTGTAACACTGTCAGTCGAATTTTTATTTTGTTCCTTAACTTTTATATTCATTTTGTTATTGATTTTTTATTTACTTAATTATTTTTATTTAAATACTTAAGAATATCAAAATTCGCAAAAAGTTCTATATTAGTACTTTTAAAGGATTATTAATCCTCGATTGGTAACCATCATTTGGACAATTATACAATCTATACAATTAGTATTATGAGATTTTAAATTGTAGACAAAGAACTTTGAATCTTTCTCTATCAATCGTCGTATGGAGTATTTACTAACATTCTGTACTTCAAAGAGAACGTATTAGAACTTACATAGATGTAATTATTTTGTATAGTTGTAGTTATAGTTAAGAATATTCTAAATTTAGAAACTTGGAAAATAGTTTTCTTAAATTTTGTAGGATTTATAGCGGAGTTCATTCACATCAAAAAGTGTAAAACATTGCGTGTATTTGGCCAACAGCTCAGCTCGACGAGCTTGATTACCTTCAACAGATAGCGACCAATTAATGATCGAGAAAGAGAGGGCAGATTAATATTGATAAAGGGAGATCATCGTTCTCTCCTTCTTGGTAAGATTCGGACGGGCTGTGTAAGATAATAGCAGTGCGCAGGCCGAGGAGATCAAGGGATCGTCATAAACTATCTTAAGGTGTCGAGTTTGTCACGGTCATGCGAGATCGAGTTTTCAAAACAGGATTAGGCATTCTCCAAATCTCAAGAACGATGTACATTCTCTTTCTCGCCCTTTTTCTCTCTTCTGTGATCCTGCAAAACGTGTGTCGTCTATTTTTTTTTACTGATGTTCTAGTGAGGTTCTTCTTTCTCTCACATCTTCATATTGCGGACCCGATCGAGGATTATTCACATCCGGTCATCTCTGCTGAATTTTTTTCCCTTCAACCGATCTCGCATCTTCATAGAAACGCTAAAAGATATCGAGTGGTTTATTGATCTATTTCGTAAGCGCCTATTCAATCGAGTTCAATGCCTTTTGCTTATTGTTCGGCTTTCTCCCGGATGGCCGCTTTTTTGATCTGATTTGTTCGGACGAGACTCTTCCCTTTTTTTATACTTCCTCTCACGACTCCCGTTTACAATAAAATTCGTAGTGATTTTAACGCGCATCTTATTTGCGGCAGTTTGCTGCTAATCGGTGAAAAAGAATTTTTCTGTAGAATTTTCCAAGCATGGTACCTATACGATACCTTGACATGAAAATGGTAATAACAGCATCGTGAAATAGTAGGGCTTCATCGTTATGTTGCGGTAATTTATTTTATAACTGCGAATTGCGGTGGAAGAATGACTGCCAGCTCATCAATTTGTTTTCCGTCATTTCTTTTGACGTAATTCGATGCTTGCAGGATGCTTTATTATCCTGTCATCCTGTCAGGATACCCATGGGGAAAGCGGCGTGTGGCGGTCTGCCACAAAGTAGGTCAACCATTTGGCCACAGAGCTTAAAACATATAGAATTAATATAATCAAGCGATTCGAATAAGAAATCGATTTTGATTTCACGATGATTTCTGAGAAATCTTCTTACGTCATGCATCTCAATGATTATTTCATATTAATTTCGATTTCGTTTATTTTAGTAATAATAAATAAATATAATAAATAAATATTTTAGTAATAATAAATACACGGAAAGGATGATTTTGTTAAAGTTAAAAATTTAGTTAGATAAAATTTTGAAAATACGTTTGTTAGACCATTAAAATTATATAGGAGGCACAAAAAAATGTTTAAAAAATTTTAACATCCATTAGATTGCTAGAATAAAAACTTAAAACTTTTTACAGCATTGCTCGTCGTGCTTGCATTTTCTATTTATCTTGATGGTCCAACAAAATTATTTTCAGATCTGTAACTAATTAAAATTTTTAATACTTTAGCAAAATCGTTCTTTCCATTTCTTCATTCGACTTGAACATTGATTCACCGGATTCGTTTTTTCGTTTCTCGTTACTGATGTGAACGAAAAGCAGTTAATCGTAACTCAATTTTTCGTAACGTAGAAAAATATCTCTAATTATTCCTGCGGGAGCTCTAGCTCAGGTGCCGGTATGGTACGAATAATACTTGTAGTCGCGACCACGAACGTCCTCCGCTTTTGGCGCGCGATAAAATACGGTTGAAAACTGGGTTTATTTATCAAGTTGACGTACGCCATCCCTCACGTTAAATACCAGAAGTGCGTTCATTATTCCCGCTGCGCGCCGGCTATCTCGCTGGATCCGGGATGAAGCCGTGCGGTTGCATACCTTGCAAAAGCGGAGCGATAATTACGCTCTAGCCAGCTGGAATCCCGCGATCTAGAACGAGCTCATGATAATGGCAAGCTCTCGCGAAGGTAACTTCACCGAGGATTATTTCCTGCCACTCCCATCTCTTATCTGTTCTGACGAAAACGAAGTTACGTAAATTCCTTGATGTCTTGTTCCTTTATTCGTTGCCACGTTGGAACCAGTCACGTCGTGCAAAGATGACACTTGACTTTGTAATTAGATACTTTTTAAAGTAGTGCTTCAGCGAGAGTACAGCCAAGAATACATCATGTCGTGAAGGAATTGACAGCTTTAAAGATTAAATGAGGATTATTTGAAATTGCCTGTTTTATTCTTTTGAGCGCAATATACTTCGTACCCGATATACTTGAGCGAATAAAATTAACGGAAAAAGGAACAATACTTGTTTTATGCATCTTTTACAAGTCATTTGGACTGGCACATAAATCGAAATTGTGAAAGTATGTCGGGTCCTAACCCAATCCCAGTACTTGGAATTTACAGTCACGAGTTATTTATACATCCGTTGTACTGAAGGAGTTCCATTTCGCTTACTCTTTCCCCGACACTTTCTCACGAGAGAGTCTAATTGGTCTGACCCGCAGCTGACCATGGCGCAGATGCAACCGTTTCGATCCAAAGACGGTGGACGACGAGGACAATCGTAGGAGAACATAATTTTTCATCTTAATGACGGATGACCACCGGTTGTGCGGCCTTCTCCTCCTCTTCATCGTCGTCGTCGTCGTCATCGTTGTCGTCACTGAATGCACATGGCACCCTTTGAATTCTTCTTCCTGTAGTGGTCACACCTCCTTGGTGCCTCTCTCTTTGACAACGCGCGTTCAGAGTGCTAATGATGCGAGCGATTTGCATATCAATCGCGATTGACCAATTTTTATGCACGTTATAACTCGTGGTGGTTTATCAATGCTGTTGTAAAAATAACTGTTTTCCTCGTGCTCATTGCGGAACGTTGTTGAATTAACCGTTCGCGAAATTGAGCCATTTAATTATTATTCATTCGAAAGGCTTTTCCGAATACGATCACTGCGATTAAAGATCGTTGGCGATGTAAGATGATTCTTAATTGGAATACAAATTATACGAGTTTCTCGCGCGACTTATTTAAATTTCTGATAAGCTGCAGCATGATGGACGGTATATATCGAAGAAAGCAAATTTTGCTTTTTAAGTTCGGTTCGATGAAAGCCTGATCTACATAAGAAATGTATTATTTCACCACTAATTAAGGCTTAATTGTGTATGTAAATGTACGCAATTTAATCATGCGTAATCGTATTCTTGAATATCGTATTCTTGAATATCGAGAATTAACATGCTATAATAAAATCTTATTTGATATGATTAAAAGTACTGCTTTTCAAACTTTTAAAATGATACAGATGATTTTCTCTCTTTGATAAATCTCGAATTTTTGTGGGTGTACATCATTTACTTCAATCCTGATACTACTAGTAGACATTATGTCGAGATGTCGTTTATTTTTGCCGACTAACGCAACAGATGTCCGGTCATTAATAAAGCTTTATGCGAGTGTCATCACGCGTTTCGAAAATCAGATTTTGGTGTATTCTTGAAGTTCGAGCCCTCGGACATCACAATGCGCGATATCGTTTGCAGATATTTCTATTGTCATCGTCGAATTTTCTGACACATCAAAGAAGTGACGCGTGAAATCCAAGATCCTCTGGAACTAATTCTAGAATCGAAAACAGCTTAGTAAGTACGTTGATATTTTGGAAACATTTTTTTTCGTTGAGTCATCCGATACGAAGCATTTTCAATTTTTACGTTTTGATGCATCGCCGTTTCAAGAAATAACTTTTGTTATTTCTTGACAAATTTAAAGAAGTATAATATCATGTGATATCCAGCGATAATAATATAATTGGATGATATATGCAAAATGATGCACGTTGCTTCATCGCTTCATCGGAAATCGCCATTAAGGAGGCGCGGCGCGGCGCGGCATGCTTGAATTGACGTTGGTTTTGTATTAACTTCTGACCTCCTCGGAACATTGGAGCCGTCGGCACGGAAATGATCGATAATTATTATTACTTACTTCAAGAATATACACATTGCCGGATATCGGAGACTGCGAGAGGGGAGATATCATTAGGGGGTCGATTAAGTCGCATCGGGGGATTCACGTATTCGCACAGCGGGTACTGCTCGCCATTCCTTCGAGCGATTCTTCGCATCGTGCGAATTACTTGATTACAGCGGCCGATCAATCGAGCGAGCTTATCGAGAGCTCGTTATTTAGCGGGCATCATTGTGACGAGTTCGCGCCGCCGGTAGTTATTGGAAATTATACGCGCATTTCAATTTCTCAAGCACGATGAATCGCTGATAGGCTCGTACTTAGCGACGGATATTCGTGAGCTTGGTATCTTGACCGATGCTTTATCTTCAGATGGTTTACTACAGAATATTCTTTCACAAGGAGAACAAGGTTTTGCATACATTATTTTTCATTATCCAATCAATTTTTAGAGGATAAGTATCGAAGGGCCCGGATTGTCTGTTTTTGTTTAACGACATGCGCTTAAAGGAGGAAGCCTGGTGTCGATCTTGAATGCATAATATTCGTTATTTCATAATAATAATAATGATAATGATGATAAGAGAATAATAGTAACAATAATGACTTTATTAAATGCAATAAGATAAAAGAAGTGTATATAACAGCAATGAATAAAACGGGAAAAATATACATCAATATAATTATCGTAATATAGTATAATATATTTACTTTACATAAATATTATATGTATTAATATACTCGTACATATACACGGTTATGAGCCAAAACTTTGTGTTTGTGTTATTATTAACAAATCTTATACGGAACAAATGTTTCTATCTTTATTAGGTCCTCTTTATATTATATTAATTACATTAATATTAATTACATTTTATACAAAAACAAATTTTTCAAACACGGATGATTTTATATATATATATATATATATATATATATATATATATATATATATTGTATTGTATGTATTTAATTTAAGTACTTACTATTATTTACCTAATTAAAATATTAGTATATTATATATGTTTAGAGATTATTTAAAAGATTAGAAAAAAATTCTTGCAGCTTCAAGGTTTACACTGATCGAACATCGCGTATTATAATGACAATAAAGCAATTGAGGTATTTATAATAGCAGTGGAGCATAATTCGTGTAATCACCTACCTTCTTAACATATATTCGCAAATCGAATGCCCGCGCCTTATATAATCCGTATAACGTGGAACACGATAATCCGCTTTTAGACCTGTTCCAGCGGCGGCTGCCGATGGATCCCATTCGACTTTCTCATCCTGCCGCGAAGCAATCGGCGTATCGTGTGCATGTACCTACATCGCGTCCATTCACGCGGAGCGTCGAATTTTTCGTCTGCTGAGAATCGAGAGAACAGGATGCGGTTTCCCGGGATTGCAATCGACTGCAATTACTTGCAGCTTGCCCGGTAAGCCGAGGCGGGACGACCTCCGACCCTTGGGCAATGTCTGCTGCCATGGAGGCTGCCGGTGATCACGTACTCTATCGTGCCGTCCTCCAACGACTATGAGAAAGAAAGAGAGAACATCCTGGCGTGCGTGTCTTCGCGACGGGGTGGGAGGAATGTGTAATTTTCTCGTAAGCTCGAAAATAATCGGGACTGGGGGGATGGATACGCCGCATTCCACGGCGCCTTCGCGATAGACGATACAAATGGGCACGCGAAAATGCTCTTCAAACGGATGGTGTGTTTCGCTTTGATTTATTCCGATTCGCTCGGACTTAACTTTGTGCAAAAGAAATATTTGTTTAATTGTATTTAATCATAATCTGTGAAATACAACATTTTTTTTTATTAAACCTACGAAATGTTCCAACAAGAATAATATTTTGATGAGATCAGAATTTATGATTATAATTCTGTTTGATTTTGCCAAAATGGTTTTACTAAAATATTAGTTTTACTAAAATATTCTTATTGATATGTTTTGTAGGTTTTAATCAAAACGTTTTGCTCATTGTGGCTATTATACAATGAACGATAAATTCAAGATGAAATAATGAATTAGTCACATCAGAAATTAAAAACTTTGTATTTCTATAAGTCTATGTTGTGGCTGACGAGGCGCATAGAACGTGCACGATGTTACGGTTTTGCACTTCTCTCATTTGAATGGTTTTTACTTTTTAATGCGTAGATTTATATCTTCAGAAATATGGTAACTAGATTTAAAGGTTATTTCCTCCATTGTAATTGCGTGATTTCCATTGCTTTGGTCGATTGCTTTGGTATCCGCCTGTTTAATTTGCCGATTAATAATAGAATGGAAATAAAACATCTACACATAATATATTGATGATACAGGTAGTACCATAAAGATCTTATAAACTTAATGGACTTTACCCTACTATATTAAGAAGTGAAAGTGTGTATGAACCGTGAATATAATATTTTCTTCTCCATATCCAATCTTCCTTCAGCTGTGAATCTTATTCGTTTCGATTCTTTAAAAGGTTGATTCGTTACGTTTCTTTGGGACAGACGGAAATTTAAAATATGAAGCAGGTATGACATGTGACAAGCAAACAGGACATATTTTTTGATTGGTAAAATCTATCCGGAAAATATGATCGTCGAACTTTACTCTTCTGAAGAGTTGGTCGCCATAGTAAACGGAACAATAATGGCTATTTATGAAATAGTTGAATAGCGATTGGAGTGGCTGTCTCGAGGCGGAACATTGCTCAATATAGCGGAAAAGGAACGCGGGTTGTGTCGTGATGCACTGATCTCGAAAGAAAACTTCAGATCATAGATTGTAACGAAAGAAAAATGAAAATTGCAAACTTATGGGTCCCCGCGAACCTTTCGACGTTTCATGCATCGCTGCCTATTTCTCGAGACGCAGCTGCTTTCTAGAGCCAATAATGTTATTTCAAAAATCTCAACTTCAATTACCTCAGCTCCGCCTCGATACATTGGCAAAACAAAAATACTTTTTAAAGTTTTCGACAAAATAAAAAAGAAAATAATCATTTTGTATATAATAAAATATGAAAGAGCATCTCTGAAAATTTCGATAATCCTGGATAATTTTCTCAGATGAAAGTATACGTTCGAGTACTGTCGATTGAACTCATTGTGTCAGTATTGCTCATAACGAGCAGTAATAGCATGAGTCAGATCTCACCCATTTTGTACGAAACCGATCATTATAATCGAATTGAATCGCGCTCGACTTCCGTGAATCGGGCAGCGCCGTGTAATGTTGGTGGATCCTCGCAGGATCGTACTTACTAAGAGATGGCATATTTCACGTTGATAGATATATATCCTGGCAGGCCCCCTAATTAGCCTTCAGTAGTATATCTCTACCAGAACTCCTAATTGGCTTGTCGGACGCAAAACAAATTCGTAGCGGTACCGTTGAACACGACCAGATGTATTTAAGAGCACGAGAACGAAATAATATTCGCAAATTATGAAGAACTTTAACGACGAAGAAAAAAGACAACTTGCGCGAAAAAAGATACACTTGAACAACATTAAATAAAGACAGATCACAATATACAATATATTTTGGAGAAAATAAGAGGGCGGGCATTGCCTATCTCGAAATTGATTTTCAATGATACTCGTTACATTCGGAAGCAGGCAAAGCTCAAACTAAATTAATCCCAGAATTATCTGTGATTAATGTATTAAACACAATGAGTATGTCCAAAAATATTTCAATCATCGAAAACAATCATTTTCTGAATTATGCTGTAAATTATAAGCTTATGTTGTCCAGTCTTTAAATACAATACAATTTCTCTTGGAGTGTGGTACGAATGATGCTGTCGATGATAATAATGCTGATGATAATCATACAGATTGTGCTTAATTGTATATGCCATAATTATCGTAATAATAACAGACTGCTTCAAGTTCGTCAAGGGTCGCTACATTACGCGATATAAAGGAAATGCGAAAATTATTGTTCCGTTTTTCAATTGCAGTTCGTGATCGACCACATCAATATATTAAATCGATCAATCGGAAAATTTCCGGCCATTATCGATTATAAGTAACATCATTACAAAATGCTATAAAATGTATTTATAGCTCGGCATTTCCGATAAAGCCAAAAAAAATAGCAAGACGTCATACCTTGTGAAAGTTTCAGTTATTCTAGTTACATAGTTGTCATAACTGCTTTCGTGTTATATGAAAATTTATATCTTTCCACCTTTTATACATTTATTGTTATATTATAATTAAGATTCATGAAAGTTTTTAATCAAGTTCACTGCGAAAGGTAACTAAAGATATTCTTCTTGCATTCAGTATGTATGAGTTATATAATATCTTCCACGTAATATTATTTTATGATATATTTATACTATTTATAGTATTATAGTAATGGAAGGCTAGATTCTTATTCGATTTTGCACTGTCGGTTTCTTTTACTGGTTTGCCCAGGGCAATGTCGAGGTCAGTCTCCCGCAATAATGCCCCCTGGCAACAATAACAGCCGTATCATCTTGTGCTCCCATTACACCATTATAAATCATGCTTCCTCTTATTTTCATGATCCCGGACTCGTCCGCGAGCTCGATGTGGTTGACGTGGGGGGTCAACAGGTCGGCGCACCACAAGTGAAACGTTTGGAAATAAAAAATATGGCACCATAGTGTGTTGATATGAACATTCAATACCGAGATTGCTATAGTTGATTAAAAGACATAGCAAATTGGAAAAGAAGTATGAAAAAAGACTATTAGAACTTAATATTATTTTCTAATACATTCAACTTAAAAATGTTCAACGAAATATAAAATATCTTTAATGAAAACTTAAGTAAAAATTATTTTTAATAATTTTAAATTGCATTAAATATATTCAATCGCATTAAATTATATCTTGTATGATCTATATTCTTCAATCTTTTTTTTTAATTAATTGTACAAATACAATAAAAGTTTTAATGAAAATTTGAAAATAATATTTATTACAGACAAATATATTATTAACAATTTTACTTGAACAAAGCGCAAAGGAAACAGTGTTGTGAAATGCTCACATGTTAGTCGGGTTGCATATTTTAGGGTTCCATAAACCCCTCATGGATTTCTAATAGTCTTGCGGATGAACGAGAAAGAGATCTATGCTTTAATAAATTATACTAATGAAAAGATAAACATGAAAATTCTAAAGTATATAGGAATTTGCATTGTAAACTTTTAATTGATGCTATCTACTTAAACCTGAGTTTACAAGTCGTATTTTCGATAAGTCCTGTTATGTGGTGAATCGTATCTATATGTTTTTATGTTTATTGATGATGTAGCATGTTTAATAAAGTAAAATTTATTAAATTTTAATGGAGATAAATGATTATCAAATGAATCAAAGAAGAAAAGAGTGAGTCTTTTTATAACAAAAAACAGATGAAAGAATGTGTTATTAATTTTGATAAATAAATCATATAAATATGTATTATGTTAGTAAAACGAATATACGATAACGTACCACATAACAGGACTTGTCGAAAATACAACTTGTAAACTCAGATTTAAGTAGATAGCATCAATTAAAAATTTACAATGCGAATTCCTACTTTAGAATTTTCATGTTTATCTTTTTATAATTATTCCACTTTTTTAGCGTAATAGAAAATTGTTTAATAAATAATATATATATATATACTAAAAATCCTTAATATTTTATAGCGAGAGGGATTCTCCACTCGCATGTTTGTAAGCATGTCACGTGCAGCTCTGTAAGTGAAAATTATTCCCCATAAAATTTTAATTAAGATTTCCTAATCCGTGGATGCCTCTCCCTTTAATTACAAAGGAAAAATTAATAATCGCTTAGCGTACCAAGAGATGACGGTTGATGCATGAGAAGGAGTCGTTTACATTGCACGGAGCAAACATGCTCCGTAAAATTTTAATTATCGTAAAACGCTGCATTTCGTAGTATTAACAGCATTTCTGAATTTTTATCATTTCTCGAGTATTAATATTACATTTATATTATCCCAGTCATAACGCGAGAAATTATTTCTGTCTAACGCAATAGTAAAATGCTACATTTTTTCTGAACTTGAAAATATTCTATTGTAAAGTTTCGAAAATGAATTTTCAAAATCTATTTGTTACAATTTTTGCACGCAGCATAATAATCAGTTTTATAATCAGTTTTACAGCTGTAAAAAAGAGAAACACATCACAGGTTTGTATACACAGTATCGGTTTACAGAAAAAATGCGGAAATATTAAGGTGGCAATGAAACTCGAGTAGCGCAACGTCGAACAGATGAATGAATAGCTCGTTTCATTATATGTGTTGTATACGCAAAGGAAGAATTTATTTCCAGCGATTCGCCACTGAACGTAATGTCTTACAATGGCAAAATGTATATTTTTATCAACTAATTTTCATATTAATTGACTTGAAATAAAATTGACTATCTATTTTATATTTATTTATTATTGATATATGCAGTGTAATTATGATATATATACTATATATATAAATGGACATTAGTAAAATTTTATTTTACTTATTTCAATTTAAGTATTTTATTTTACGATCCACATTTTATGTGAGCTAAATTTTTTAAGAACAAATCTTTTAATCTTTTTATCTTTATGACACCATTAAAAAAAAAAGTGAAGACAACAATTTAAAATATAGTTAAATGTAGAATTTTTATGTATGTACATGAAAAAATGATGTAATAATAATTTGAAAATATCGATGTTGTTAATATTCAATGACGATATTGAAACAAGTATACTACGTTTTTGTTTTAATAAAATATTATTTGTTTCCCAATAGTAGTCTAAAATTGAAAATTGAAAATAATCTTATTTATTCAATAACAGTATTATATAATATAAAACAAATAACATTTTATTAAAACAAAAATGTGACGTACTTGTTTTAGTAATACATCAATGTTTTAGTAATACGTCAATGAATATTAACAAGATCAATATTTTCAATCAGAATGCTATTGGCTAATGCTATTAATACAACGTTTTTTTTCCCATGTATTTACTTTTTATTAGCTTTGGCGCTAATATGTATATCTATGAGGCAACCAAGTGACATTCCCTAGCAAGCAATTCGAAAGGTGACTTCACGCGTTTTCGTTTACGGCCACTTTATTCAAAGCCACAAAACAACGTCCTTTACATACTCATGCGAGGATAGTTCCGAGAATTGCATAAGCGTTGCGTAGAGGCGCGTGGGCAGTGCATATTGCACACGCTTACTCCGACACGTTGCATCTCCGTGTTGATTGTGTGCACGTGGTCCTGAGGTCAGGCAGGTGCGTGCACGAGGTCACGCTGCGAACGTGCACTGTCACGCCACGCGTATCGTGCGTGTCGGTGTACATTGCGCTTTTACGCTTCTCGCTCTCGCTCGCACTCGCCTCATTCGTGAGGGCCGCGTTAATGAGATTCCACGCGCACACGCGCTCACGTTCCGCGGTCTGCGGCGTCTTTCTGCGGATAATTCAGCTTTCGCACGTAGGTAAGATTCTGTGGATGTTGGCATTTCACCGTGAATTATGTAACGCGAAATGCACGTTGAAATGCAGTTTTGTCGAATTTCAGAATGTGCGTCCGTTTCCCTTCTTACTTTATGTGCAAAGTCGCCCAAAGGTCGTCCTAATAGTAGTAAAAGGTGTCGACAACATGCAGGCGTAGTTGGAATCGAACACGTGTTCTCTCAAAACGGAGATCATAAAGCATTAATGTATTATTCTTATTAGACTTGTTGCAGACTTGTAATTTCAATATTTCTCTGAATTTATAATGTAAAGAGAGAGAATAACAAGTAGAAAATAGCGTTAATATTTAAAATAAAAAGCAGAATACCATCATGACATCAAAATGACATTAAAATGGTTCCAAAATGATTATTAAAAATCACTTTTCAAATAATTTCATTTTAATCATCTTTTACATCATCGTGTAATTTTGCTTGATATTATTGCTTAGTATTATCGCTGTTTTCTATATATACTTATGTATTTTCTTTCTTTATATACATTATAAATTCTCGAAGAAATATTCAAATTTGTGTTTACATGTTTTCAAAAAAAATTCACGAGTCTCCAAGTTTCCCAATAAGAAGGCAAGGTATATCGGATGGATTATGCAAAGGAGCCTTATCGATGTAGAAAAATGAGCTATGCGTCAAATTCATGTAACATTCATGTATCCGAATCATTTTTCGATAATGGTAAATTGCAATCGATAACACGCTTCACGGGAGAAATTTGTTCCACGGATGTAATGGCTGCCGTTCAAGACGGCGCGGCGCGTGAATCGATGGATTACGTGGATGTGATGTACGGTCGCTTCACATAGTCGGCAACACATACGGTGCAGCTGGCAGTTAGGAATATATGGAAATCATGACAAGTTCATTTAACCTTCGCGCAGGATGTAATTCGTTACTTTCTCTCAAGGTATTGCTTTATTAATATTTCTTAAGCGCAGTTCCTCGCTTGAGTATTCTTTCGCGTTCCCAATATTCGCGATGACTCATAAAGTTGTTGATGCACAAAAGCGACCATCAGTGTTACTTCCTTTAGCTGATTGATGAATAAGAAATTTTGACCTTTAGTTTTTCGAGGAACGCGTTGTGTTCAGTACCGTTCTTTTTTTTAAGTTTATCGTACAAATGAGAACTCAATGAATCTGATTCATACGTTTGTAACTTTAACAAGCATTGAATAATTGCATACACGCGCATATAAACGAAAATATGTTGAATTACAATGAACTAATATTTTTTTTACATTACAATTGTTTGATGCTTTTCGCTATAATGCTGGTGATGAATTCGTAATTTGCAAGTTTTATTTCCTTCTTCCCACATCGTTCATTTCAATATACAGCATTTTAATTGAATGATTGTAACGAGTTCGTAACGAGTTGATATTGATTAGTTTCTCACGTTATGAATTGCGTAAGTGTGACTTGATTTTTCTCTGTTATTATTATCGAAAATCAAACGAAAATTGTATGGATGGAAATTAATTAATGTTTGTATATTAAACACACATTGTATATTATACATATGATTTATTATGAGATTTATTACAGAAACATACCTTATTAGAATCATCGAAATTTGAAGTAGATTAAAGCTACCGAGCGAAAATTTGAACAGAGGATCACGCGAGAGTGCACGCGAAACGAACCTTGTATAAAATGAACATAAAGCAAGCTCAAGATTCACAACCCATTCGTGCTCTCTTAATCATTAGTCTCCGCGTAAAAAGAAAGGCATCCACCAAAAGATCGCGCTCAGTGAATGCGGTTGCTCCCATAGCCGCGAGTAAGAAATTAAATTAATGTTAATCTGGAGCACACACAGAACCGTCTAAATTCTTGGTTACGAGCTACAATTTGCATAATTTTAGATTTCACAGCTGCTAACTTTTTCGTTACCTCGCGCTGATGCATGCTAGATTTTGCGTAAAGACTTCGGACATTTTAGGTAGTTATAGTGAATAATATTAATTGTTGGTCGAATTCGTTTTTATTACACACTATGTATTTTTTTTGTTACAGTGTCGAGAATATTTTTTATTATATTTTGAGCGAGAAAGAATATTTTTTATTATATTTTCTGTTTAGTACTGATTTGTAAATAAACGCGATTAGAAGTTATAGCATGATATTTTAGACATTCTATTATTATATATTTAACTCTTCACCAATAAATTAATTTATTATAAGTCTTTTTGTAATATACTGCAGGTGAGTTATTTTAAATACTTCCTTTAAAAATATTGAATTTATGAAATATTTAAAATGTAATAATAAAAATGTAATAGCGAATTCGGTTGAACGCACTAATGCGCACTAATGCATATTAGAGCCGTGTACACTGATTTAATCTGCGTAAAAGTAAAATATAAATATTTTGAATCATAAAATATAAATTTTATCTAACAACACAAAAACTGTATTAAAGATTTCATAGTTTAATTCATTTTGATATTTATATTAAGTATATATTTTTTTACATCAATTTATGTACGATGATTTTAATCTATACCAGAGTTGCACTGAGTGCGTCCAATCGAATTTGTTATTAAATAGATAAAGAAATCATTAGCTAATACCTAATAATAAACTATTATTAAAAATAATATTACAAAAAACATACATACACCACTACGCAAGATCTTATGTGCGAAACAATATATAAATTTATTAAATATAAAAAGAACAATTTCAAAATATATTATAAATTTCTTAATTAAACCAGTAGTCTTCAGTATACATATATTAACTAAATTAATTTAACAAGATGTTATCGTAATTAGATTGACAGATTAATTCAAACAATTAGATTGACAGATTAATTAAAACAAAAATATTATCGTAATTAGATTGACAGATGCCTTAAATTGTGAGACTAGAGGCTTGTCAATAAAAATTGATGTGAAAAACGCTCGTTACAGTGACAATTATATGCAGATTATATAAATTCGCCCTTTGACAGATTATATTTGATATGTCCATAATTTGAAAAGAATGGCTCGAACGCATACTTACCAGATTCTGAATTTTAACCAAAAAAATCAGATTTTTTTAAAAGAAAAGATTGTCCTGGTTATAGATAACGATAACAAAATAAACTAATATTAATAATTATTTAATTTTAATAATTCATCGAAGAAGGGAACAGGATGAAATATTTAATATTTAATAAAGTTTATTAATTTCTTTTTAATTGAAAAAATGAAAAATGTGATAAGTAAAAAATTAATAAAAAAAGTAAAGACATTAAAATAAAATTGGCTTGTATTTATTTTTATAGCATCAGTTCTCAATAGTCCAATTTTCCCTTTTTTTATTGTATTTATTTTTGCAATTGACATTTGTATCAATTATTTAAATCAATATTTAGATTTAAGTTTTATTAGTGTTAATAATTAGTGTTAATAATCTTACCTTAGTACGAATTCGAAAACTTGACTAAATTTTACAAAAAAAATTTTGTTTTAATCTTTATTATAGTTTCATACACAAATAAATATAACGTACGAAGAATACAAGATATTCTACAATAATTCACTTCTTTTATAAAAATATAAATTTAGAATAAAACCCTGCATAATAATATTATTATCATATATGATAATATATAAATATATAAATAACATATATAAATTGATAAAAAATTAACATCAGTTGTACCCACAGACTTATACAAAGTGATTGTGATTTCTTAAAGTGTTTTTAGTACACACAAGATTATGTAATCTATTTTTATCTATACTACTCATTTTGTATTTATTTCATATTTTTGTCACTAAATGTTGCTTATACTAAGTAATAATATAAAATAATTGATAATATAAAATATTGATAAGGTACATTGTACGATTTAAATGATCGCAGATGCATTTACTCTTCTCTTTTTGCTTTGACGCAACAAAATAACATGTGTTTGCATGCAACAGCAGAAAGAACTTGCGTGAATCATTAAGTTACACGATGCTTTCTTGTATTATATCCTGTATTCGTGTTACGCTATCATGACTGTATCACACTCTTTGTATACTGGAGTATCAGAGTCCTACACGTTCCACTCACGATTCGTGTCCGAGTCAAAGTCGTTCTTGGAAGCCGAGGTGGTTCTTAGACTTCCCAATTAACGTGGGGCTCACGAGCGAAGCAGAAATCTCTTCTGGATATCGCGGAAGGAGTTGCTAGGAAGCCTGGAAATCGTGATTGTCACGGACACAGTCGACTACAGTCTGTGAATATCGGTTCGGTTGACCGGTACCGATCACATTGGACGGAACAAATTAGCCTCGTTCTAGCGAGACTGTTATGTTTATAGTTATTTTATGCCTTTATATCCCACTTATACCGTGACCATATTTCTGTGCTTATAAATATACAAATAATTATTTTGTGTAATATAGAAATATTATAAATAATTATGTTAATTATAAAAATTATTAAAAAATTTATTTTAATAATTTTGATATTATATTGATTGTTATGTTTTTAAATCGATTCCAGTAGTTATTTTACTTTTTTTCTTTACTAACACGTAGCAATCAAAATCGCGAAACGAAATTCGTGAGATTGAAGAAGCCTATCCTGAGGATTGTGATTGTCACGGATGTAGCGCAAGCTTGATCCGTGACAATCGGTTAAGTCTATCAGCTCCAGCCCCGCCGAACGGAACCACGGACATTGACAATGAAAGGATGCCATGACACGAATTAGTTCTCCCACGATATTGGCACGAGGTCCGTAACATTGCTAGCAAACGCTTCAAATCGATTTCAACGAGCTCGAAGAAAAGTACCTTGGTGGTCCGGCTTTGATGGTCATGCATCGCCGAGGTTGAACGATGTTCTTTCAGTGACCACCGCGGTGGACACAGCGATGGAAAAAAAAAACAGTCATTTAATCTGCTTTGGTGGCTTGTGTACGTGTTCGTTTTTCTCTCTTAGTTTTATAAAATAATTATTTAAACTACAAATATCAGGTTACAATTTTCGGATTGATAAATAATGATTAAATAATCATTAACATTTATTAATTTTTTATTTTGTTTAGTCGGGAATTATTTCTCAATCTTTTTTTGATAAATATTTAATCCTTTAATTTATCACGCGAAAAGAATAGTGATCGTTTCACTATATTTCGCAGTTATGTTTTTCATAACGTTATAAACGGAGATTGCTAGCTTCTATTTCAGCTCTAGAGATATCACAGCGCGAAAGATTTACAGACGAGTCCAACGCTCTCCTTACGCCTATTGGCGTTTACACCTGCGCCTCATCCTTCTTCGTTTTCCATGAGGAACACGCGCCCGCAATTCAACTCAGCGATCGAGTTCTCGCTTTATCGCACGCTGTATCGGCGTTAATTTATCGTTTTCCGTTCCTCAGGACGGTATTAGAAAACGAGAAATCTCGGCCGCACGGAGTTACAAATCATTGCCGAGAGCAATGCGCGTCGTCGTCGTCGTCGTCGTCGTCGTCATCGTCGTCGTTGCAAAGGTACCAATGCCGACGATTGCCGTTGGCTCCTGTCGTCATAAAGCAACACGAAGCTTATACGATCTAGAATCTAACTATTGCGCTACCGCAACCATAGGCACAATTTTATCCAGACGCCGGATTGACTGCGTTACATAGTTCTTAATTTACATTCTGATTTATGTGCATGAAGTAGTAACTCGATTAAATAACTGTAATAATCAATTAACGGCTGGCTCTTTAATTTTTCGCTATAGTTAAAGAGCTCCAGAGAAACTCCTTACTAATAATTTTGTTACAGTTGATCAATATGTGACGCAATCATAATTGCAATTTGTTATAGGAAGAATAAAAATTTAAATTCGCAGCAATTCTTTATTTCAGAATTTTATTTATTATTATGTTTTTTATTAATGATAATATTATTAATAATAATATTATTTATCAATGTTAATTAATGAAGAATATTAAAGTGTAATTTTATAATATTAGATTATAATATTTTTTTCATAATATTTTATATTGAAATGTACAAATTTTCTTAAGAATTAATCTGTAAAAACTTTAATATATATAAAGTTTTAATATTAAAATTTTAATTAAAATTTCAACAAAAGTTTAATATATATATATGATCCTGTTAAAAAATGAAGAAACTACTTAAATGCAATTGCATATTATGCTAGGAAACGACTTTCACGTTATATCAGCAAAGTTCCATTATACTAGCAAAGTCCCGCATTGTATAAAGTCACGTCCACGGTCCACTCGCAAGGCAACGACAGCTATCCACTCATACTCGTGTTCAGCGAACCAGCTCGTGACTTTAAACTCGAGAGAACTTTACGTTGGTCAACGATTTGACCTCTTTCGACGAAATGCGCATTGATTGCATTTACATATTTGTATTTTATGATCTTAGTCAACAAAGATTTGTCTACATTTTGACAAATTTGTGAACTTCTATTCTAAGATTGATATTCATGATTCATAGTCAATTCTTATATTTGAGACTGTTTTAAGTATAGTCTTAAGATATCGTAATTAGAGAGTTGTATTAGTATCTTATTAAGATATTACAAGACAGTCTTAATATAAGAACGAATTATGAATTAGCCTAAGATAATATTTCAAGTATCATGATCTTAAAATGTAAAGTGAATATCTTAAGCGCGAATATAAGTCTATGTGAATAAACATAAATATAGAAATGAAAATTTAAGGGAATTAAAAAAGCAATGCTGAAAAGTGTATATAATACTGTATATGATTTATGAATTATTAAGATTATTAAGTAATCTGTAACGATTATAAAAACATCGAATCTTGAAAATAAAAAAAATATTTCGAACAAGGCTAACCATTTTACGATTTTTTTCACGATTCTTGTTATTCCAGCGACACTTCTTCCCTGCTTAAGTATTTATACGCGATAATAAAATGTGCCGTCACGGGCTAATAAACAAGGCGACAATTCAGTTTCGTCGAAAAGCAATGATAAGAAGTTAGATAGCGTGATCACACGGTGGATAGCGTGATGCACCTGTAAACGAAGCTTAAACTTCGGGCAGCAGCCAGTCTCACCCCGATCGAAATGGAAAGATTTCTTTTTGGATTCCGATGCTTGCGTGCCCATAATGTTTTGCCGACTGTTCTCCACTTGAGAAAGCGAATGTCCAGCAATTTTCAGAGCAATCCGGTCGTCTGTCGGCGATTCTCAGCGTGAACTCGTTTTCAGTAGATGCTGCAGGATTCTCTGGAGTGAGCCCTACGAAAAGGTCTCCCATAACCTGATGAATTAATCGCACGCGTATTTTTGCGCGTCTTCTTCAAGGGGACGAGCGCTCCTTTCGTCGCGATTTTACGGACGCATCTTGGGCACAAAATGTGCCTGTAATTTCATGTAAAAGCATTCTGCCAGCGAACGCATGCGTCCTTCTTTTTTCTTTGACGTCTTGTTAGCGTAACCTCGCATAATGAGCGGTAAATTATCTCTACGGGTTGTTTTCGAGAACTCAATGCTTTGCCAATCTCGCATCGTAAAGGATCCCTTGTAATTTTTCAAACGAGTTTCCAGAACTTTTAGCTTGTATAAATATATTTACTTTGTATAATATTATAAGTAATTATTATGCGTTCATGTCTATAGAAATAATATGACTCATGAAAGTATCGTGTATCCTACAATGTAGTGCATGTAATGTAATATATTTTTGTTGCATCGGATGGGACGGAATATTTAGAGCGTGCACATTAATTCGGCATACAAGATCAGAGCCGCTCGATCGCCCTTGCTGCACAGAGATACCCAATTATGCTGACTTCAACGGGACAAACAAGGTTGCCGAGTGCCAGATGTCACGAGAATACGTGGCGATCCGGCAAAAGAGGCGGCGAAACTTTGATGCAGACCTATCTAAAAGCCTCGTGTCACGCACGCGTTCGCGTGAAAGTTTCACGCATGCACTTCTTCCTCGTCTCTAGTATTTAGAGCTACCGTTTTTCTAGGAATAAAAAATAGCTAATCGATCGAATTAAAGACTAACCATAAGTGGGATGTCGGCGAAAATAACGAGCCAAACGCCTGCTTGTAGCATTTAAGGGCGATTATTGGTCGATCGAAAGTTCTAACGATTCCACCTAATTCATCAATTTTATCTTAGAACTAAAAATATTTCATGATATAAGTATACATAGGATTGACCTCGAAAACCGGGATAAATTATGGAAATTTAAATTGGTCATGGAAAACTTGAAAAAGTCAGGAAAAAATATAGTGTCTGAAATTTTGAGTTTTGCTCAATTCCTTTAAAATACTTTTATTCTAAACAAATGTTATTTTTTAAATAATATACTTAACATTTATAGTCAAATTTGAATTTTCTTAGTCAATATTACAAACTACATACTAAACCATCAATGCATCAGTCATTATATTAAAAAAAATGTAATTATTCCTTTTTAAATGTTAAACATTTCTCACATGTCAAGTTTATTTTTTGTTTTAATTTCCATACAATTTAAAACGAAACTTATTCCATTTTAATTAAACTTTGTTATTATTATTTACATATTTTATTAAATACACTCCAAATTGTAAAATTAAAATAATCAAAACAATAAAATAAAATTTATATTTTATTCAATATTTTTGTAATTCATCAATTTAATCATCCTTTTCGTTATAACAACTTCTTTTTTTAAAATATTTATTTATTTTTTTATTGGCTCGAATTTATATTCGAGATTTTATTATACCGCTAAGCTTTCTTACAATACCTGCTTCTAAATTTTATTTGATATTGATTAAAAATGGAAAATTTTCTACTGTTATTTGGAAAATCTGGAAAAATCAGGGAATTTCAGAATTCATTTTCTGTTGCAACTCTGATATAAAATGTCAGACTGCACATGTGATAAAATATAGTACTTATACAGAAACTGTTACGAAAAATGAAATCATATTTAATTGTAGTCATATATTAAATGTAATAATAAAGAAAGTTATTTCTACATATACACATAATTTTTATTTCATAATTAATTTAAATCTTGGAAATACTGCTAGAAAATAGTCAGTGCTAGGAAAAATACATGTATTTTGTATTCGTAACACAGACTAAATTGGACTGCATCATTGATGTAATTTATTTAGAGTAGTTATTATTAAGATTGACAGTATTTTGTATTACAAATACAAAATAGCCCTGAAAAAATAATAGCAAATTGCTATTCAAAGAGAGTAGATTGTAAAAAAGCATCATAATGCTTATGAATCTAAGCGAATGTTAACAAACTAAAAACAATGAAACTCTGAATTTATGCCAAGATTGGAGAAATTGCCTAGAATGCGTGTGGATTTCAAATCGTTCTAAAAATAATTTCAGAGCAGCTCTCAAGGATAACACGATTCACAAATTAACCCGGCACCTCTCGCGTGATTCGGATGTTACTTTAATGGAGGATGAGTCACGCAAGGAACACAGCACGACATAGTTTATAATCCCATGTCTTAATCGCATCGCAAATTATCACTTTAGCCGCTGAATATCTTCTATACAATGGATTTAATCGCCGAGGCTTCTATATTCTGGACGATCATATTTAGCTTCTTCGCGCAACAACAGAATAACTATCGCGTACCCGTTGGCGCCATTAAACACAAATCAATAGAACCGGCGTTGCACGAGATGGGAATCTCCGGCTACCTTGAGGAAGTACGAACAGATGAAACTCGAGCAGATATGAACGAACATGTAAAGACGAACGTGCTAAGCGCGCTTCAGGCTAAAGTAATACCGGTGAACACGTGAGGCAATCGGAAGATCTTTTGATCATTTCTGCGGTTGTTCTGTCTTTTCTTTTGTTCTTTCACGAGATACGTAGTACTTGTCTGTTGAAAGTAATAAGTTATGAAAAGCGTGAACTATGAAAAGCCTGAATATGCAGTATGATATCAACGATACATTATATAGATCCTCTAAGGCGTTGTTTGAGGCGATTATAGTGGTTTAAATTGTGATACGAGGGACGGGTCCTACCATGCGGAATCGAAATTGGTATGTCGGTGCCCCTAGCAAGAACCTGCAGCAGCAAACAACAAGTAACCCAGCAAGGTGCTGGCTACCCTATGCATACAGAATGCTGCTACCAACCTTCCGGGAAGGGAATTTATTATGTGATCTAATTTAAAGGTGCGTGATGTATGAGGGTGCGTTCTCGCCCTTCGATAAATTCAACGGCGTGGAAATTTTATGATTCGCTAAATTCCGCCCGAGGAATCAACGGAACCGGGCCTTAAAGATGTCGTCGGCTTGGTATTTCTCGCCCGTTCGACTTAAGACGTGCGATATAATTTTCTAGCGTCCATCATTAAATGGAAGTAGAAGACTGCCTCGCGGACCGAGTTAAAATGGATATAAATTTAAATAATACTTCGATATACATGCCTGTAATTTTTTTTTTACATGGGGCTCTCTAAAAAGGGGGAAGCCCAGATGTGAAATATCGGTTAGCTAGCAGCTACACGGGCCACGTAATTTTCGAAATTTGGCTCGGACCGATATCGGCATGAGATATGAAGACATAACGACGTTCGTCTGAGCTCTCGCGCCAATGAGTTTCTACAACCAATTTGCAGTTGGAAATATTGCGTAATTACTCGGTGCACCTAAAGCCGAGATCGCGCTAAGCATTCTACAAACGAAACGAGGTACATAAATTTCTCGACAGTCGCATTTACAACGCGTAATTAGTTGAAACTTGAAAAATTCGGTAAAACGAGCGTCACCGAGTTGGTCAACGCGTTTGTGCCTGAATATATAAAAAAAAGAAAGTCACATCGCGATTTCATCTTGAAATGTACCGGCGAACCAGAATACAAATTATGCAACGAACATCCAAGATTCCGCTCTCGTGAGTGCGGTATACTTTTTAATTTCTCCAGCACGTGCCTACCAATTAAAATCGCACAGCTGCGCATAATTATTTACATATATCAGTGCACGTTTACGATTTGACACATTTTCGATGTGTAATGCATTGAAACGTGTATCAATATTCATTTCACGTGTATTTTTGTATCATATCGCCAATTTTATAATTTAAAAAATAATCTTGATAATTTTCTCAAAATTTATATTATCCCTCTATCAGTAATATGTATTGTAATTTTTTCGTCAGGAAATTTCTCTTCAAGAAGTATAGCAAATTTTTTATTATTCCGGATTATATAAAAATCTAGAAAAATTCTGATAAATTTTTAAAGTTTTTAACATCATAGAAGTCGGATTTTTACTTACTCTTTTACAGATTTAAATTTATCTACCAATTAGAAATAAAATGTTATAATAATGAATATTAAAAATATTATAAAATATTTAAAATTAAAATATCTAGTGTGTCTTTAGAAACTTCAACTTGGTGGAATTATTCATCCAATACAATTTCATTTTTTAAATCTTACCATACACATATATAATATAGTTATGTATATATGTATATATACGTCATAGTCAAAGTATTAACTTTAATAAATGTATAATATCTAAATATATATATTGACTACAGAAAGTGTATACATTTACTGAGATACTTTTAACTGTGACATATATATATATATATATATATATATATATATATATATATATATAGTATACTACTACTATATAATAATAATAAGAAAAAACGAAACGAAACTAAAGAAAGTAAAAGTAAGTTAACGGTAAGTACGGTAA
>NW_012130107.1:483854-491507 GCF_000143395.1 Atta cephalotes | reverse complement strand
TATATATATACTATAGTATATACTATATAATTATACTATATACTATACTATATATATATATATATATATATATATATATATATATATATATATATATATATATATATATATATATATATATATATATATATATATATATATATATATATATATATATATATATATATATATATATATATATATATATATATATATATATATATATAGTGTATCCCTGATATATAATATACAAGACAACACAGTAAAAGAAAAATGGTTTACGACGATGCGAAAGGAAAGATAAAACGGAGCCTAAGCTTGTAGACTTTAACGTACAGGCAATTTGCTTCGACTTGTAAGCTACGCGGGATATATGCTGCAATCCTACGCGCTCAAAAAGTAATTTTACGCACTGTTTACACTGAGACGGCAGTTACGCGAGAAGCTACGCTGCGAAGATCCAAGAGAGGCTATCAACGTAAATCAATAACGAGAGCACTTTGGCGGCGTATCGGCCAGCTGCCATCGCTGCTGCTTGCCTGGACTGACATTCCGGCTATTGCTCTCGAGAGGCTACTTCTACTTTACAAGGAATCATGGATGACGTAAATAATAATTCACTAGTTTACGTGGATTTCATGTAGACATCTAGCCTGCACTTTTCAATTATCTGATATTTTACTAGACATACTGATTTGCCGCTCGCTAGATATCGAGCCTTTTTCTAGCAAATCGGTAGCATCTCGTAGTTACCTAAGCTCGACATTTCGGAATCACATCGATAAAATATCGTTGAACAAACGCGCAGCTTGGAGCATTTGCATATTGCACGCGTTTGAGATACATTACATGTCGGGTGCACCGTTATGACTCCGTTTTACAAACCTCGTGAATAAATTCAGTTCCAATGAATATGATAAAATAAATTCCTGGTGAAAATTACGCTTTATTCGCTCCGTAACGTTGCATTCTCGTTAACGTCCGTGATTCGTCGTATGTCGTTCAGACGTTCATTTCTATTCACGATCTACAAACCGTAATGCGTACACCCGCATTGAAACAATATTAATCGATAACCATAAAAATCTTCGCGAGGCGGGCAACGGGTGTAATTCATCTTTCACATGAGTAACATATTCAGTGATTTCGTATGCTGCCCTTCACGTCCAGCTGTGCAAAGAACGCCAGTAAACGAGATCGAGCAAAAATGATTTAGTTTCGACAGACGCGGCCGTGCGATGAATTGTGGCGCGATCTTCTTGTAACAGAGATCATAACTCGCGATAAAATATGAGACTTTTTGTCGATCAGTTGCCGCGACCGCGATCTGTTGATCGCCAACGCAACTTTGTACTGCGGCTGCGAATATATCGAATGAAACGAATATTTGTGAGAGTCGTAAAAGCTTATTTTTATTCGCTCGGATAGGGTCAGAAATTAAATAACTTTCTCCATCTTTATTCTTCATACACTTTAATAAGTTTTTTGACAAAATATATAATTATTAGGCTTGCGATTTGTGATACATGACACGATGGCTAAAAGAAATTCTAGAGAAAAGAGAAATTTAACTATACAACATATGCGCAAAGCTGTCGCGACTTGTACAAAATGCAAATTGAATGTGAGAATAGAAATGAATACATTAGTATATGATTAGGCAGAAAAATTATATGTAATAGCAAAAAGAGAAATTTGAGGATTTCCATTACAAATTTTAAAAAATTCTTAGAAAAAAGATTAATAATAGATAATTTAAGAAAAATAATCTTCAGGGTTTGTATTATTAAACTTCTCATAGTAGATGCGGTTTAATATAACAATCAATAAATTTTCGTATACTGCAATAACGTTGAAATTACTGTAAACGCTTGTCAGGTGCAGCGGTGTCGACAAACGATTAAGGTATTTACGCCGCCGCGCCGTTGTGGGATTATGTTTTACGACATTTGTAGATGGAAGGCAACCGCGGTCTTTAGAGGGATAATAAGCAACGATAATATTGAAAACTTGTATCCATCGTCGAGATAGATAGCTAGTGGAGGGGCTCCAGAGGCTCTTTCGCGGTTATTATTAACGGAAATGGCGGTTCGTTATCCGCTGACTGACAAATACGATGCTCAGCGTCCCTAATAAAATCAGTGTTCCGTGTGTGTTGGTACGTCGCATAAAGTACACGAGGACGTAATTGTATGGTATTATCGTGTCTCCGGGGCTATCACTTGCGGTGTTTAAGGCCATCATTATTCCCTGACAGCCAGCCACTGGTAGAACGTGATGAAATTATTGCCGTTTTACAAAACTCTCTATCTCTCTTTCTTTCTTTTTCCGTGTTGGTTTCTCCTGCTACTTTACCGTTCGTCTTTTTGAAGACTTACGAAGTCTTGTTTGGAACGAATAATTATCACGGTCGGTTTTACATTTGTACACTTAGCTATAATTGGCAATGCATTCTTCAGCAGCAAGGGCGCGTTTCAGACGAACACGAGATGGCGTACAGTTATTCCGATAAATATTCATAAAGCGGGAAAGATGGAATATGCACAAGCAGCTATCTCAACTTCGTCCGTACTTGCTCGCTGTTCGAACATAATAGCCAATTATAACTGTAATTCTCTAGCATGTCGTGATTTTGTGCACAGATTTTTAATGAGTCCTAAAGAAAGCCGCTCCGAGATAAACGAATAAGGATGAGTTTAGAGATTCTGAGCTCTCGCGAATGGCATTCTGAGACCACTCGAGCTTAGTTTGTCCCTACGTCCCTTTTCGATGGCGTTGGTGAACGTAGTGGTCAGTGTAGGCGGAGAAAGAGAGCTACTTGCACGTGCTGGGAAGGACGACGCGGAGGCGAGCAGAGAGAGGGCGGAGTCGAGAGGCTTAATTAATGAGACGTACGTGGCAGCTGCAGATACCGAGATGTATTGTAAATACAGCATCTCAAAAAAAAACTATTGTCCCCAAACGAGATTTATGTCTGTTCCACTTGCATCGAGGCGTCCGATATTTTTTCATTCGTTGAAACAATTCACGTTGGATGCGCGTTTTTTTGCTCACTCACTCGATAATATTCGCGATACGAATTGTCGTTATTGTTGTACATGAGACAATAAATGCTCGATCGATGGTGCTCAAATGAATCGTAAAGCGTATCAGTGCGCTCATAAATTCGCAATAAGGTTGAATCACGAGGACCTTATGTCTTGCGGCGAAAATTAGTGGGGCCTCTGCGTTCGACTTGTAAACATAAATGGATTTTAAATACAAAGAAATACGAGGATTTGGAATCGTATTTTTAAATAATTTACAAAAAATAAATTTATTATTATTCGATAAAATATTGCAACATTGTTATGCAGTATTGTATCGTTTAAATCGTTCGCTATTACGTCGACGTGTTATTTCCTGTTTTATTAAAGCAGATATGAGAATTAGTAGGCATTACCGTGTTGAGTTACTATCGCATATAATAGCCATTACGTGATGGCAGATGAGTGTAACCGTTAAAATCATTTCAGAGATGCACCTCTCTACGCATAGCTCTCTCTAGCGAATGCAAAAAGCTGAGAGCCGCTGCCGCCGGTGGTAGTAGAAAGTAGTAGAAACGGAAGACAAATTACGTATCATTATCCTTTCCACTTCATTCATTGTGAAGGATCCATAGAGCTAACCGAACGCGCACGCTGCGTGTCGACCGCTCGTTCCAGCAGCGAGTTCTACCAAATGAAACCCAGAACGACTCGTTAATCCCACTCAGCGCGTTCCGAGCCTTGAGCAAATGCGAGATTAAATTCATCAAAATCCAATCCTGAGCAAGTGCCCTTCGGGATGCAGCGTAAGCAAATGAATAATGCATAAGTGGCACGCCTTTTGCGTTCTGCTGCCCTTCTACCCGTCTTCGTGTCCGGGTCAGCTTGACATCATCTGATTAGATCGAGACGCATCTTACGAAGTATCCGTTCCATTGTGACCGACGCGCGGCGAATTCCCGTGAGACTGACAAGGAAAAGGCAGAGGTCGATGTTTACTAAGAAGTAAAACAGAAGTGAGTGATTGTAATTGCGGAACAGTAGCTGGAATATTGCGAGTCGCCTTTAGCATACACTGGCGTTTTTTAAAGGCGATATATGGCAAGTGCATTATACACAATAGTGATAAACTCAAAATACCATCGTTCGATGAAAATACTAAGAAGATAAATCTTTTATGCTTTTTATACAAGTTTATTTGTATCAGACAGCGTAAGGTAAAAGAATCGATAATTGCAAGAGCTCGATGATACATCGAATATATTCAAATATTTTTGAAACGCAGGATATTTTTATGATTGTACATCAAATGTATGCAGTTTTTTCATGATAGAATCTTGAACAACTTCTCAAACGAGAAAACGAATCCTCGAAAACACGACAAACCTGTTGCGACAATTGACGTTTTTCTCTCCTGAATGTTGACAAGTATTGTGTGCATGGTACATGGAACGTAAAAACAACAGGTTGCACTCGAGTGCGCTCAGCGTTCGCTAAGTGGGTTTGGATATAATGTTGCAAGGAAGAGGGTTTCAAAATGCCCACGCGATACAAAAACGGGAACATGTCTTTTGCTGTAGCTGATATTTTTACCTGCAGATGTGCACGGAATCTGTTTCTTAACTTCATGTTTTGCAAATGAAAGAAGATGTACGGTAGACAGTTTGAGGTCTACTAATAAAACTCTCTTTAGTATGCTACATTATTTAAAATTTGCAATAATGTTCATCATTGACTATATAGGAGTATATTATACATAGAAAAAAAAGAGAAAAACACACAATATATAAAGTATATAAATAATCATTATCTATCATGAGAACTATTGGCATTAGATCTATGAAATCGAGATAGTCCATGTCACAGAATTCACAGAAGGTGATGGCGCTGGGGCACGGCGAGATGAGGGTAAGTGGGTGCCTTCTCGTCCCTCCTCGGCGGTCCAGCCGAATCAGTGTGGATTGTATGCAAATTGCAGTAGCGGCTACTTGAGCGCCGCCGCATTCGAGCCGCACGATGAGGAAAGGCAGCAGTTCGTTTCTACCTTGGCAGAAGCCTGCGGTGTCTCTGAATAAAACATCTCACGAGGAATTTCAGCTCGAGAAAAGAGAAAGAGTAAGAGAGAGGAAAAAGAAAGAGAAGGAGAGAGAGGAGATGGCCCCACTCCTGGCTTCTCTACACCGAGTTGTTAAGTACACGTCGCACCAGCTGATACTAATTAAAATGAGGCTCACTTTGGCCGCGCGTTTTCTTGTTCCTTTTCGCTTTGAACCCTAGCCACCCCCTCCGTTCATATTCTCTCCCATGCAGTATCTCACTCCTCTCTGCTCGGATCCCTTCCCTCATTCTGTTTTCTCTTACCTGACGCCGCTCGTTTGAAGAGCGAGTCTCTTTGCCTCACGGCTAAGAATATAAAGATCCTACTTAGCCGTTATTACGAAGCTACCTACGTGGGTAGATCATTCTGTGCCACTGTTTTTTTCATACCGTTGCACGTTATGATGGGAAAAATGGCTATAAATAGAATGGAAATCAAAATTTTAGGAATAATGATTATTTGAGGCAGAAATTCATTTGATGTATTAGATTGAGGAAAAAGTAAAAATCAGGATTTTTTCGCCATATAAATTTCTATTAAAATTAAATGCTTCAAAAATTACCTTCAATTAAAATAATTGCTATTTAATTGTTTTCTGTTATCTTAATAAAAATTGGATTTCGCGTCCAGCTCTTTAGTGGCGAAGAAGTTATAGATCTGTTATGAAGATTATTTCTTGTTCTGTATAATAACTCGACCACATATCGCTTTATGCTATAGAAACTTGCAGTGGAAAATTCTTTCGCCCAGTCTACTCACCAGATATTGCGCTGTTGGACTATTCTATTTCGTTTAATGCAGTCTGGAAAACGGTTTTAAAATAACCAAAATCAAGAATTAGATAAATAATTTTTTTGCCGTTAAGAGCCGGCTTTTTATCATCGCGAAATCCAACTTTTGTCAGAAAATAAATTTAAGCAGTAGATTTAAACGTAATTACGTGCACTTTAATAAGACGATCTTTTGAACATTTTATTTTAATAACAATTTTTGACGAAAAAATCCGGATTACTCTTTCCCCGACTTAATATATCGTTTGTTATCAATAGAGATTTTTTTAAAAATTGCAAGACTCTAAGGAATAAAAAAATGAATGGTTTTTATGAAACACTGATGTGTATAACTATAGACAACTATAGACAACTATAAACAACTTTTATTTTGCGAGCATCATTTTCACATCCTTTTCTGATCGTTAAAAACAAGACATGGCTTCGCTGGAAGAAACTCGATAATCGATAAATAAGTATCTCAAAAAAGTGTTACGATCCATCCAATCCATCCGGCTGCATCTCGCGTGGATTACTGTCTGCCTTTTATCCGTCTGTGTCGAAATTAACGAGTCTCACCGAGGATGTAGTTAGTAACTGACATTTACTTGTAAAAGTGAAGAAAACGATAGAACTGTTATCTAGTTTGCGCCGGATAGTAAACGGCAGAATAGCGTGCATCCTTATGTGAGGTTTAACGGGGCACTTATTTCAGCTAATAGGGACAGGTGGTACTATCAATAAGCGGTACCATTCTCAGTGAAACGTGCTCGTGCAAGGATCTTATGATGCGAAACTATCGCAATAAACCGCGATGACTCGCCCTCGCTTGGCTAATGGAGGCTGTCCGAAAAATCTGAGGCAGCAGGTGTTGCTTGCTGGTGGCGACGTAGTCTAAAAACGGCAATGCTGTTGGCTGCGCTCTTTACGATCGAAAAGCAGGAGCTATCGCGTGACGTCGAGCGGTTAACGAGATGAATAAGTAATATAAACGATTCGACGACCAAGGCCTGCGTAAAGTCGCACTTATATTGCTCGTTTACTCGGACTAAATTAGATGTTGACGGAGACACGAGGACTGATTGGATGCTGCTCAGTCAAATCTTGTATTCGGCATAAAATCGATTCGAAGAACTCAAAATATCGAATGCCTCAAGTCATGTATTTTCGATTATGTTAACCTATGCTCGCCGTACGTTCGTCAGAAGATTAAAGTCTGGTTATTTAATGAATGTATGAATATATATGCGCATCTAGAGAGAGAAGCAAGTTTTCTCTAGATGGATATTTTTTTTAAATTCGTGCAATTATGTGCAATTAGATTGAAATTATATGTAAATAAATTGATGTTAATGAAGAGAGGCCAACTGAAAAAAAGCTTTTTTCTTTTTTTTATAATGCATATATTTATGATGCAAATTAACAAATCGAGATATAATTATAATTCGTCATATATCTCTTTTAAGAACGTACATTCGTAATTGCAAGTAATTCGAGATTTGTAATAATGATCACCAATTGAAAAAATTAACAAGCATATCGATCGCAGCAAACGGTTTTCACTTTTTTAAAATAAAAATACTATTTTTTGTAATAAAATTAATTTAAGATGAATATGTAGTATTTTATATATAAAATTAAATTGGATGTATCATACACACACACACACACACACACACACACACACACACACACACACACACACACACACTACTAAACTACACCACACACACACACACACAAACAAACAACACACACACACAACACAACGAACACACAC
>NW_012130107.1:481934-483834 GCF_000143395.1 Atta cephalotes | reverse complement strand
ACTAACAACAACAACTAACTAACTAACTAAACTAAACTAAACTAACTAACTAACTAACTAACTAACTAACTAACTAACTAACTAAACTAAACTAACTAACTAACACACACACACACACAACAACACACACACACACACACACACACACACACACACACACACACATATATATATGTGAGTATACAAAAATGCATTTCTTCGACTCATCTTAATTTATGATCAGGAATTGAGTGATTCGTTAATCAATGTAATCAATGTAATATGATGGCCGATAAGACTGCTTACTGCAAAGAAATATATCTTTTTATTATATCACGTCGTCACGATAAGTTAATATTTCTTTTTACATAGAATATCTTCATGTAGAGAAATAACGGCTCTTTCTGACTGTTACTGTATATCTTTTTCATTTCGCACCTTGTACCGCCCGCCAATTTCTATACATGACTCGACAATTCGTTAAGGTAAAAAGAGTTCGGAAAATTCCTCTTCATGCATCTAATATGATTGCAGTTGAGATCAAACTTCCGGATAGACAAAGATTCAGGACTTTATCTTATTAGTGCTTTATCTTCTATAGGTGGAATGATTTTAGTTAGATTTTGTTAATTTTCAAACTATAATTCTATTATATTTTGAAAATTATAAATCTAGTACCTATTTACATGTAGTGCATCGTCATTAATTCAAAGTTACTATATTTAGTATTCAATTACTTTCATGGTTTATTTTCAGTATTTTTACAATCCATTGTTCCCCCTAATAAGATTGGCCGAATCCCATCGCTCATCGGCAGGATGGCATGCCTTTACGTTATCCCGTTCTAAATGGAATTTTTTGCACGGGTTAGCGCAGAAAGATTGCTAGACAATACAACGATGAGCAGAGCGGCGAAAAAGGAAGACTTGCAAAGAGGACTAAGTTCATTAATTACCTGGCGGAGTCTATTACATTCACCCTTCATTCAAATTTTCGATCCACTCGATGGCTGTTTAAATTAAACACAGGTTTTACACGAGCTAAAATTTTGGTATTTTTCAAAAAATCATTATTAATTAATAAAACTGTATAATCTTTATATTTCTTACAGTTATATAAGATCAATATAAAATTGTTTAACTGCAGCAAAAATTCATTAATACATCCTAATTTCTTTATAAAGAATAAGAATATATAATTAATAGAAATAAATGGTTCATTAGAAAATCTATGTTTTTGAAGTTAAATTGGGAAAATTGCATGAATCTGTCATACAATATGAATGCACGACTAAATTTTTATCGAAACAGATGAGAGTTTCGACAGATTCTCAGAAGACAGTGAAATTGTTTAAGAGATCTTGCGAATATCCAGACAAATAGTCTGGCGAATTGGGTGGTGCAACGGTGAAACCATCCGGCTAATGTATGCCGTCCGAATGGAAACTCCTTAGCGCCTAAAATCGTTTTATCGGCGATCGATAGTCGCGATCGATATTCCGCTGCGAGTAGATGGGATCGCAGAGGGCCCGAAAGAGGAGAGATCGGAGATCCTATCGCGTCGGCAGGGAGACTGAAAGAGACGAAGGGAGAGCGGCCCTATTGTTCTTCCACGGGACCACGCCTCGTGTCTGTAATTACAGACAGGTCCCAGCAAGAGAGCCCTTTGATGCCCGGTCCGCGGGCTCTCCACATAAAAGGGGCCCATAGAATCTCCGCGGCGATCGATCCTAGACCTTAAAGAGAAAGAAAGAAAGACAGAGAGAGAAGAGAGAGAAGAGAGAGAGAGAGAGAGAGAGAGAGAGAGAGAGAGAGAGAGAGAGAATACTACGAACGAAAGTAAGTAGTAACGTACGGTAACGTAAAGTTAAAGTAACGTTACGACGTACTAACTAACCGTACGTACCGTTCGTTCGTACGTA
>NW_012130107.1:456790-481914 GCF_000143395.1 Atta cephalotes | reverse complement strand
AGTAAGTACCTAGATTAGATACCTATANAGTACAGTANACGTAGTATAAGTTAAGTGGTAACCCGAAGTANNACCGNTAGACAGNTACNGTGATAGAGAGGAGAGAGAGAGAGATTTCAAGTACATATATAACATTAAAAAGAAGATATTATGCTTAAGTTAATTATGTGCATAAAAAGATAAAAAAGTTTTGATATAATGAAAAGTAAATCTTATGGCGATCAGCATTTTATATATTGATTAATTAATATTTATAATGAGTATAATTATCTACATAGTTTTTTATAGTTCTTAATAAAGATAATGGTTCTTAACATGTAAAGTGCTTAAGAACATATATACACAAATACATACATAAAGTTAACGTTTACGATATTGATAAAAAATATTTTACTACTAATTCCAACACGAAAATTAGTAGAAATTACTTTAAAATGAAAATTTATTGGACTAGAATGAATCCAGAACTTTTTTTCCAAATGTTATCGCTGTTTATGGCAGATTAATTTTCATCTCACAAGAGTTGGTAATAAAACGGTCGATTGTTCTCGTCAGCTGGCGTCTTGAAATATGTGACATAAATGATGTGTTTTCATGGCGTGATACCCTCAAAAAATTAGAGTGGATCTAAACAAAGCATTTCTGTACTTTATGTGACAACTAATCGACGATCTTCGCCGCGAACGCAATAGAATGGAGAAATAAGAAAAAGAAGGAAGCATTTTTTACCTGCTTTAAGAACCGATATCATAACTTTTCGGCGTAAGTCAGTTGGCATAGGCGTTACCGCCACTACGCTAAGTTATGTGCGAGAAAAGTGGTAGATGCATTAAAGCGTGGCGAGGCATTTCGAAGCGTACAATGGTTCCCGTCAGTTTTCCCTTATAGATTTCGTCATAACTTACAAATCTGAAATCGAAACGGAATTATCTGCAGATCGATTTCTTAGTATATTTCTTCTCCAACGGAACATATGTTGCTCCAATAATAGGGATTTTTATTAAAACTCCGATTGCCCTATTTAATCGTTTCATCTTTTGTTAGCGAGATAAAAATTTTAAATCTCTGTTATATAAATAAAAAAAATGTAATATTTATTTATTTTATTTAATGGATGGATATTGAGTTGTTGTGAGTGCAGCGAGAGAAGGGCAGTTTGATAGAATTAGGTCAGGACGATATTTATGTATAAACTGATTTCTCAGTATCGGATTACTTAAGTCTATTGAGATTCGATACTTTCGGCAGTAACCAGTAGCTGTTAAGGGATCATCGTCGGGACGAATTCTATAGTGAAAATTCATTTCGCGAAGCAGTTCAATGGCGCGACAGAAAAAAAGAAGCTCGACATATTCGCTGCTGGCTTGGCTTTTGATCAGTTACCGCCAATATCCTATCGACTATCACCGCTAGCGCACCAGCCAACTAATAGACGCGTCTCCAATTTCAGTCAATAGTTTTTTGTGATCGTAAACGCGTCTCAGATTAACTTTAGCGTTTCGAGGCGCAAACCCAATTAAGAGTCGATCGTATAACGTATGCCCTATGACCTTAGTTGCTTCTAGATAGAGAACAATATGAATTGTCTGGATATAAAAATTTAGTTGTATGAGAAAACATAAAGTCGATGACAGTCTCATTGACAGTTGTTGTTTAATCATTGTTTAATCGTCACAAGAAGGACTTGAAGAATTGTTGAAATTTTTAAATAATAATTTCTTTGAAAAAAATTATTTAATGTAAACAATTCTATAAAGAATCAAAACACAATCATAACGTTCAAACGTTAATCGTTAACGCAATAAAAATGTTAATAGTTGTTGTTATTGCAAGGATGTATCTTAAAAAAAATGTATTTTTAAGATTATATAGTAGTAAACGTATTTTTAAGTTTAAGTGCATTTTTTATGTTTGTAGGAATCGTATTCACGAATCATTCCTTGATCGGTGTACTATATTCGTCAGTGAGGACAGCAGAAGAAAGGTAGCTTTAAAATTGGTCTTTTTAGTTGGATAAAATCATAAAGATCGGCGATCACGAATGTAATGGCATTCCCCGCTGAGCATTCCTCGTCGTAATCTGTGGGAAGCTGAGGTCCTGACCCCACTATGAAGGAACGTGATCCTGCGAGTGCAAGGCCGTTGTAATTCACGAGATCTCCACGCAAGAGCACGGCATACGAAATTCTTGATAAATTCGTGATGAAAATACTTGAGATTTTTTTCTCGAATTTATCGTCATCAAATTAGCGAAAAAAATCACGTTATTTAATTATAAAAATCCATGCAAATTGGAATCAGTATTAATTACAAAAATTAGTTAGGAAATGCCTTTGCGATATTCAAATATAATAGCATTAAAGTGCAAAGACGCAATTTTTATAATCTCTGTAATTAATTCGCCTTAATAGAAGATTGCTACTCCGAACGATAAACGCTGCAGAATAATTTTACGAAGGTTCTAAATTTTGCCTCGGATAAAATCGTCGGTGCCTATCAGGCAGCGTGGCGGCAATGGCATCGTTAATTGCTTAATTCATTTCACGTTTCATGTAACGTTATCAAACTCTCATTTCTAATTACCAAAATCTGATATAATTCTAATTAGAGTTCGCGTTAATTAGGCACAAGATTCATTCTGCATAAATTAAAAAATCTCAGCGCAATTTATATTCCAGTGATTTTCGACTTTTCAAAAATCATTGGAAAAATAATAACATCAAGATTAATACGTAACAAAAAAGGACTTATAAATTGGAATAAATTGAGAACCGCTGGAGCATTTGGAATGCCCTAATTGAAAATCGGTCAAAAACTGACCACCTCTATCTTTACTCGGCAATTCAACCGATGGCTTCATTAATTGCGACACGGACCTCCAAGCTGTGGCGGCATATTTGATGACTTTGTGACCACCCCATTCAAAATGATTCCCTTAATGAAAACACGATCATACGCGATAAAAGATGATCACCCTTGATTACTCACGGGAGGCTGTGCGCTACGAGAGCGACTCAATAACAGTGATTTATTTCCATAGTAGAGTTAAAAAGATGAATAATTATCCATTTTAATTATTACACATTCAGCTGACTATATCTAATGAAAGCATCTATTTTCAATTCTATTTGTGGCTACAGAATTCAATTTTATTTTCAATGCATCCGAGTAAATTATAGAGAGACAGTTGTATTGATTTAGTACAAAATTTTCTCCCACGTTCAAATTTTAGTTCGATAACTCACGACCTTATAATTATGACTGATACCGGTGATTTTCAGGTAAAGTATTAGTTACGAGAATGTTTTTTTCAACTAAGACAGTCTCATCCATACTAATTGATTCACTATCATTCAATTTAATCGAACAGAAGAAACATAATTAGCTTCTAAGTCTTATATATTGTTTTCCTTTTTAATAATTATGTTATGATAGAAAGAATGATTCAGTAGCATTTGCATTCGATGTCTACGATTTCTATGATTGTAATAATGAAATTAATAATGTATTAGTAATATGAAATATATATGTATTTGTAAATTTTTCCTTAAAAACTAGCGAATCGCAAAGCGCCAAAGATTTTGTTGTCTACAATGAATTAACGTATGTCTCTAATAATATTCATTAAAAATCATTATTGTTAGAATTAATTATTATAGTTTTATTTGCTAATTGCTAATGTACTTGCATTTCTCCAGTATTTTAATATCTAATTAAAATCTTTTAATATATGTAACTTATTTAAGTTATAGGTAAATATTAAATTATATTAAGGTAAATATTAAAAAAATATAATAAAACTGTACAGATATGTATGTTACGCACATATATATACATAACTGTAAAATATATAAGTTATTTAACTTTAATTTATCGTTTTCTTAACTTTATCCGAATTATTATTTTAAATATTTTAAAAATATACTTTCTTATTATTTGTGATTTTAAATATGTGATTATGGCACCGTAAAAGATTGATGTTCTCAGATATCGTAAATGCACGTTGATCTTTCCTTACAATGTGGATAATGCATATCATGAAACTTCATATCGAAACGCGTTTTACGTGCATGCACCTGCTGCCGCAGTTTTAGGTCAAAAAATTCGGCGCCTGCGGATTTATACATAAAAAAAAACTTCAGAACGTCATATATTTTTAACGCTCAATGACTTAAGTGATTTTAGTGTCAAGTTATCGATTATTATTATTATATTATGATATATGTAACATATTTTCTTATTTAATTGTTAAATTTATTAGGAGAATATATGATTATTTTTTTCAATGTTTTATAGGTTAAAGAGAAATGGAAAGAGAACTCAGGTTTTAATTTCGCCGAAATAAAAAAAGAACTAAAAATCTAGGTATGTATGGGCAGACCGTGAGAACCTCTATGGCATGTAAGTAAGCAACGCTCTTCGTGTGGTCCACATTGTCCGCGGTCAAATTACATGGAGAGCGGGGTGCTTCTAATGGCAGTTCTCGTTCCTCGAGAGAATCTGGAGAACGAAGATGGAGCACTCGCTATAAGCGAAGAAGAGACGAGATGAAGGGAATTCATTGGCAGAGAGATAGGGAGAAAGAAGTTGCGTCGTAGAGGAGAAGAAAGAATAAAGCAAGGAGAGAAAGAGGAACGATTCTCCGTGATGAAGAAGGAGCGAGAGACTCAATTCGATGTGCTTCTTTGATCCTTGAGAGCGAGACGACAGGGCGGGAGACAGAGCCGCTCATATTCCGACATCACTTTAGCTTCGCTTCGATCCTACTGCCACGCGACGGCCGTGAAGTGAACGGAACACCTGCTCGCTTCGTTGACATGCAAAGAAAATTTTTGAAGCGACGAGGATAACACATTCGACAATGAAACGTCGTTCATATGTTAGAATCTCGAGATACATATAAACGATAAGTTTCACCAAGATGTACAATATGTATGTTCAATCAATGTAAAAAGCAATTTAATTCTTTCAATCTTTTTGCTTTCGCAAGCATTATCGTTTTGATATATGTCGAATAATTAACCTTGCTGATCTGTTCAAATTTATTATATGATCATATCGTTTGGGTTATATAATTTTAGAAAGCTTTGAAAAATATATAATTTTTATAAAAAAAGATCTTACAATTATATTTTGAGTCAAACATATCCAGACTAGTAAGATTGAGGAATATTTTTGTCATTAGAGAAATTATTTATAGAAGAAAGAAATGAAAGTTGATTTTTAATCACAATTGTAATCTAGGATCTTGAATAGTGATACAAAATTCATCATAGAAGGAACAGGATAAGGTATTATACGTGTACTCGCGGATTCTCGATACAAGAAAATCATATCTTCCGAATGTTCGAATTCCCCTCCCAACACATGACCCATGTCTCGGCAAGCAAATTGGTTCCGCCTGAAAGGCACCATGGATATTTTTCTCGGTATCATATTGCACGATACACTCGTCTTGATCGTACGCCGTGAAGTACCGGGCGATCATTTCGATCCGCGGAATCACGGATGTTAGCTCGTTCCACACGGTTTCGACATCGAGGAAGTTGGCTCGATCTACGTTGGCTGGTTGGTTGGCAGTTGACTCCGAAGAAACATCGCAAAACATCCCGTCTGATAATAACCGTTGCACCGGTGGCTATCCAGTCATTACCAGCGAGCTTTTGGTTCGGCGCATCAACCTAATATGTTTTTCAGGGTGGTCTGTTTAAACTTGCAATGTTGCACCGCACAAATATTCAATTCACACTATCCGATTCCTGGAAGCTTATTTATATAATTCTCTGTTGAAAATATTTTATTCTAAATTTCAGAGAAGTAAATTTAGTAGTTATGAAAAAAATATGGCGATAGTTTTTTCTATGTAGTTGTTATATAATTTGGATTGCGTATAATGGATTTTATATAAATTGCTAAAATTCTTTCCTTTGATTTTTATTTATTGTACATATCTTTATTATTTTTAATATTATACGATTAATATAATGTTAAAGATAATGAAGAGAAAGAGAGAAATATTCTTTGTACATGTTCAAACATTAGTTATCAGATGTAATATGTGAGAAACTTTACAAGAAAATTGTTATTAAGCGAACGTGACATCATTATAATTTATTAAACGCGACTTCTGATTGATGCAATATTAGATCTGGTCTTGTCGATCTTGATGAATTAACGGCTTTATGTTACTACAAAAATGCTTGAAAAAATTTAATGCAACAAACAACTGTAAAGATTTATTATCCAATCGATTATAAATGTTTTGATTAATATTACGAATGTTTTGATTAATTTTTACGAAAAACATAATTACATGTCGGGTACATAAATAAATTTTGTAAATTATTAGGTTGTCGCGCGCGTTGTATAATTAAGAGAAACCAATAAATATTCTGCAAAACTCTGTATAATACGATATGCTGAAATTATTAAGTGATATGGAAATAATATCATTTCGCTAATATATTAAGAGAATATAAAAAATGTTAAACAATTCTTATATTCATCACAAAAGGATAGATATTATAAAATCTAAAAATAACATATGACATTGTACATTACAATTATCGTGAATTGCGCGTTATAGCGAATTTCACAAAGGCTGGTAACAAAATCTATTTATTTGTTAATTAACATATTTGTGCTTATTATTTTAATTTAAACAAGCTACATTTTGCGTCATTAAAAATTTTATTAAATTACTGGCTCCTTAGGAGACACACAGCTCTTCTTAAGGTACACGGAAAGCGTCAGAAATCTTACGGTAAATTATCTAAATTGCTTGATATCTCGCTGAAACGCGTTCCGTTGACGTATCTCGAGTAATCAACAGAATGTAGATGCTGTTCCATGTATCAGAACAAATCAGCTATTTAATTAAAATCGTGATGGCACGGAGAGCTGTTTGCGCGGCATTAAAACGTGTATTTACGTCGTTATCGCGTTTACATTAGGTCGACATTGCACATGCAGTACATCATGGCGCGATACTCGCGAGGTGCTTTTAAACCGGATGGCCGATGGTGTTTCTCGGCCATATCATCGTGATGCTTGGCGTGTATCGTTTTTCAAGGTGGACTCGTTTACCCGGATATGCGACGGCGTGTTGTGTGCCTCTTCGCGAATCTCGTCATCGATCGTATCCACGCTCTCCCACTCTCACTCGCGCGCGCTTTTAATAGGTCGCATTAATTTTGTAATTAAATCGTCGCGGATAATAACAGAGCACGATCGTGGGCGCCTCGATCGACCAACAGTTCCACATCATGACGAGATTATTAAGGACCAATTACAGCGCGTTTTATCGGCGGATAGACCACATCACGGATTCACTCGGGCACCGACAACCGCCCTCTACTTACGCTGACAGTGATTTATGGTAAAGCTTGCCTACCTGGATTGCTTATTTATTGGAGAAATTAACCATGGACTTGTATGTCACGAAGAAGTTGCTTTCGCAAGAGCGGATGTTGCGCAAAAAGAACTCCATCAACTGTAGATGAAGTTGCGGAAGAGAATGGAAGAAAAATTTGAGAAAATCCATTTTCTCAAGAAGCGATAAACAAGAACGAGAGTTATGGAGAACGATCTTACGATGCACACTCAGTACATTAAATGCTGCTCGAACCCATTTTATTTCTTGCCTCACAGTAATTTCGCGTTTGTACTTATATTCCCATGCTCACGGAAAATCTAGGCTGCGAGATTCAATCAATTGTGACATCTCGGGAGATGTACAAATATCCAGAGTCTCATTACCGGATTTTGCCGCATGCCGCGCTGTCCCGAAGAATTTACAATCGCTCGCTTGCAAGAGCTCGAGAGTGCTCCAATTCCCATGATTCCGCTAAATTGACGTGCGCCTCTTGTCATTAATCGTTCGCCGCGCAATCCCAATGACCCCAATTCGACGATTCTATAATAGTGTAAAATCCCTGCGGGCACTCGCGTTCTGACAGCGCCGGATAAACTTAATCGAGTGTAATCCTGCCGCGCGTGAGCAAAATGATCGACCAGCGGTCGATTGGAAGATTTCACTTTTAATTAAGTGGCCTCGAAATTGGCAATGAGGATCGAGATATAAAATAAATTAGCAGCAGTCTCTCTGGAAAACGATCGATCGTGCGCACACTTAATCGGCGTTCGAAATGGATTCCGTACCGATTATCACTTTCTTTTTATGCGCGTGGATTGATTTGCATGCACATCAATGATTTAAACGGTCGCTGAGAATTTATGAGAAATAAGGTAGCGCGAAATAAACGGGCAAGTTTTTTATTTATTTTTATATAAATATTTTTAAGATATTGCGAATTATATTCAAGGAGTAACGTTTGATAAATGTTTTTTTTTTGTTCAACGGTTTATACAACTTTGGAAATTAATGTCTCATACATTTTGAACACTATTCCGACGGAGAATGGAGTAGATTGCGCACAAAAGGAAGAAATCCTCTTAACAGGACAAAAAATATTCGCGGGAAACAGCTGGAGAACAACAGATATTTTCAGAAGCTTCGCTGAGCGCGGCAAGAAGAACAATTAATTTTAATTGTCCCATTCGAGCAGAGTGTAGGTACACGCCGCATGGCTAAAATGGCCGGAATACTTCTCAGTGGGTCCATTAAGAACCGCTCGTTGTAATTGCCGCGTCCACCAACGTCCGATCCCTCTTCGTGTTTTCTCTCTTCGGGGTGCTTGAAATTTAAGTACTTTGTGGCATGTCGCCTCGGCTTTGTTCACGTTCTCATTCGTCTATGTTCAGGTATTAAATTTCTAAAAGTTTTATTGCGATGTTACTTTTATTAAAAAGTAGTTCAGTAAAAAGAAATTTTGTTCATATATTTAATCTGTCGCTGAAAATATGAAATTTTAATTCTTCCGTCAGCAATAGGGATCTTCGAAACAGAGGAAGTTCTTTTATTGCTTCGGATTATATAAAAATCTGGAAAAATTCTACTTGTCAAAGCTTTAACAAGTTTTTATTATCCTATAAGTCGGATTATATTTTATTTTTTGCAGATTTAAATTTTTCTATCAATTTACAAGTAAAATATTGATAATGCTTTTAAAGACTACATTGTTATTGAAAGGAAACTAACTGAAATAATCGATAATTACGCGTACATATAATTTCTCAATTATTGAAAAAAATCTCTATTTGTAAAACATTTATTATTAGCCTTTTTTATGTAGATGTATTTATTAAATAAATTTATGAGATCTTTCTTTTAATCTGCCATAATCATCGACAAAGACTGAATTTGTGTTCAAAACGTGACCTAACCGGTCTGCTATTCCCGAGTATAACGCGATAACGACATCAGGAAATGCGCCATACCAGTTTTTCAAAATCCTCTGAAACTGATCTCCTTAGAACGTGTCGAGCCATCGTCGTGAAGTCTTAGCGGCAATTCGACGTACGAACTGTCAACAATGAAGTCTAATAGCCTCTGAACGTGTCAATATAGTATTTTGTACACAAACGTCATAGTACAATAGTGACCTGCAGCGTCGAAGAATCGGTGGAACGTAAACATGTTATTCCATCAAGACGCCTGATGTAGAATGCACCGATGAGATTATGACGCGTTTGGATAGGATCCGTCTATAGGTGTTAGATAGAACGGTTCAATGACGCGAAATCTGACTCCGATGACGAGAAAAATTGTTATTATGGCTTTATTAATCAAAAGGACAGATGTCAATGTTTGCCCTTATCCTTTGAGTCTTCATTCATTTAGCAGATTTCCTTCACGTCGTATTATTATAATATCAGCGAAGATACTTTTAGGAGAAATAGGTTTACTTTATCTGTCGAGTAAAAAACTGTTTTAAATTTTATGATGTGACATTGAAATGGATAGCTTCATAAAAAGGATCCCAACCACAGTCTTAACATGAAATGTGATGTTCGTAAAACCTACGCATAAAAAATATCTCTTGAATCCAAACTCTTTTATATCATATATTCTCGACAGATCGAGAAAGAGATTATTGATTCCATAGAAGCAGCGCTTGTCAGGCATAATTTAAAATCGCTTACTGCGGAATTAAAAAGAGTGAGTAATACTATAAAAAATTTTAATATTCTAACAATCAGCTTAAGCATTCTAATTATTTTGATAATTCAACAGAATTATTTTCAAATTTGTTTTCAAATCTCTCTATAGCTAAATTTATAAATATTTAAACAAAATTGATCTTTCCATATTGACATTGTAATCCTTGAAAGATAAACGCAAAAAAATAATCGATCGGAAATACCGACAAAGACGAATGATTATGATGAAATTGTATAAGGCAGGTGTTTTCTTATAAATAACATCTCTCTATTATGACATTCCACATTCGTCTCATCGCATCCGTCATCCGCGACACGTTAGAATCACGCGGTTAAAATCTTTATGCTACATGCAACTTGAATTCAGATAACAAGAAGTATTTTAATGGCGTCGCTACGGCGTCGACGTTTTACAATAGTTCTCATTAACGTGACTAACGACTTATTAAAATGCGCCGAATAGCACGAGACGCGATTGAATTATGATGAGTCAGGGATTGATCCGCAGCCGGAAGCGAGGATACAACTGGCGCATAAAAATTTTTTTTCGGGAACGGAAGCTTTCTACTCATATTCGAATGCTATTAATGGTGACACGAGAGGCGTATCTATTTTTTGGGGTGTGAAGAACCATGTTGAAGGCACTTAAGCAGAACAAGTTATGTCAAAATGATGTTAAAATGAATCATAATTGATCGAAAAGTGACTTTTAGTGATCATTTTGGAGTTATTTTGAGTTAATTTGTCAATTTGATGTCATGGCTTGAGCACATTTATTTCTAGCTGTATAACGAATTTTATAACGTTTCAAATAATTTTAATGCATAATTAATAAAGTAAATGTTGAATTCGGAAATACTGAAACCCAAATATTGATTTAGTCAGTTTAAATAACATTATCATCGAAAATAATTAAAAATACAATATGAATATTAATATAACTTTTTATGGATAAAATAATTAAACGCACGTTCAAAATTATTGTACTAACAGTATATTTTTATATATAATGTATGTTTCCGTTGTAACAGTAAAATAGGAAAAGACGAGTAATAAGACATCTACAAGAATCCTGTTTCTCTTAAGATGTTATCGTTGTTTACGGTAGACCATAGATAACATGATTGGTCAGTCGATAACGCGGGAAGGTGTTCATAGTTTACCGGCATTACCTGAATTGTATATGTGTCACTCTGTACGTATCCCCTGTGGTATGCAACCCCTAAGAGCGATGAATCTTAATGAGCAACGCCCCCAAATTATTCCACGTGCCGGCCATAATTTTAGAGTTAGGAATGTGAAGCTGCCCGTCTAGAGAGGCGCATGTGGAAGTATATGAGAAAGAAAAGGTGAGAATAAAAATTTTAATTGGTATGTCGATTTGCATAATTGGTGCGAGCCTTGATGAGACGTCGCTGGTGTCTACCGTCACTCAACGTGACATGGTATAATTGCCATAAAGCGGTAACCCTGTGTGGCTGGATAGGGGATGGATAATTGTATCGTTACATAGTTTGCTCGATTGTTCACTGCACTATGATCACAAAATGATTTGTCATTGCGATATATAGATATATACATAGAAAACACGGTTTTATTGACGTATCTAAAAATTTAACTAGATGTAAATTTAAAACTAATTTTATTGAACTATAAAATAGTTAAAATAATTATATAGAATGCTCAAACTTGTTGCTAGAATATTAATTTTTTTTTGCAGCATTGCTCATCATGCTTTTTAGTTTCTATATATAATTATTCTGATGGTCCAACAAAGATATTTTCAGATTTATATTTAAATTTTTTTATATTTTGATAAAATCGTTCTTCACATGTATATATATGTTTACATGTTAATAAAAAAAAATATACTTTTAATTTTGCAGTTAACAATTTTAAATTGTGATCGTTGGTTTAAGGAATCAGTAATATGACGGCTCCTCGATCTGTCATCAGTGCGAGAGTATACAATATAAAATAAAAAATTTGGGAGTTATTTTTCTACACTCAGGTACGAATATCACGTTTCATGTTGGGACTCGCGGTTGGGATTCCTGCAAAATTTATCGCGGCACGTGGTCGGGGTGCGGGCGGGATATTTCCGTGAACACACGCCTGGCATGCTGCGAGAAACGCAGAAACGACGTTTACCTCCCTTCGCTATTATATGCAGTGACGCTTTCACGTGTCTCGCGAGCAGAACGAAGTCGAAGCGGGAGGTCCGTGTCGAGAATGGACACGCGTGTGCACTCGCCTCGGCGTGGCGCGAGATAGTAAAACAAACGTATTCGGAAAGCAGGCAATTTCTCATCGTCCACAAAGGAAGAGTCGACTGTCCAGACAATAGAAGTACAGACGCGAGGCTAGTTTACACGTAGATAATTCACTGTGTAGATAGCCATCTACTATTCCCGATTAAGCAAGGTGACAAAGAAAGAAAATATTCTCATATAAAACGCGATTATACTATCATTTGCTAAGTATTGTTAAGTTTGATAACTTCAAATGTATCTGTAACAATATTTAGACATCTCTGACAGATGACATTTCATATCGGAAAAAATTTATGTTTTTATCATGATTTTTGTTCGATATTTCAGAAAGACGTCATGTCATGTTAATAATAAATATATATTATGACGTTTTAATTAAGTATTTTAATTTCTTAAATATTTTCTTGAAGGAGAAATATAATATTATACACTATTCACGTACACGTATCTGTCAATCTCCTTCGCTACGTTCTACAAGATACGATTGCTTGTCGTATTATTATTTCAAGTAGTAACACGAAATAGCCAGAGTTCCTGCTGTGTCCTAACAAGTTCTTCTCGAAATCTCGACGTTTTATGATTTAAAAATCACCAAGCAGGTAGATTGAAATTCAAATCTGCTTGTATTTTATTGAATGCATATATTATAATGAAACGAAGAAAGAAAGAACAATATATATGCATTCATTCAAAAATATATGAATGTTTTAAGAACTGAATCAAAGAATATATGATTATCTAATTGAATAAACTATAATATCGTTATTCTACTTATTTCATTGCATCGTTTGAATCGTTCCTTAAACTATAATATTTTAATTGACGTATCATTTTCTAGGTGAAAGGTTTCATTCATGATATACAGCATTGTAAGTGAACGGATTACATGTCACGTACTGGTCGATCGATTCCAATAGCGTGGCTTTAAATCTTTGTTTTGCAATCCGAATCTTTCACCGATTCGACCATCTGCACGGTCCTCTTATTACGCGGCTCTACATGCATCAGGGAGAATTGCTACAATTAACACATATTGATTGCATTTCATCAGTTGAAAGGGGCGTACTCTTTTCCGAATTAATGCCGGGATCTTAACTTACTTCAGACATATCCTTTTGCGTCAGAGCAATTGTTGGCAATTTATATAAAACATTCTCAAAATCAAGATTTAATTCATGCCAGTTTAATTTCGTTCAACATTTTTATAATTTAAGTGTCCAAATAAAATTTACTAACTCCTTCTCTAAATTACTATGGCAATTTAAGGGATGTTATTCCATAAATTGGTCCAATCGTAACTATAATTGCTCATCTCTTCATATATATTTTTTTCTTAATTAAAAATTCTTATGTTTTGGGCGTGAATCGTTTAAAATTATGTAACAAAAATTAAAATATATGTATGTTTCGGGTGGCATCGATAAATTGTTTCGATATGCACATGTTCAATGCTCCATTGATCTTCATTTGGAAACTCCCTTAACTGACTTTGCAATTTACTAATTGCTGTTCTTAATTAAGATCCAAACATCGCTTTAGAGTACAACTACCAAGATTAATTGCGGAAAATCGAAGCGATTTTTATACTTAAATAATTAGATCGCTATCTTAATAATTTTTACATTTATCGTTGTCAAAGATTTATGGAAGACTAAGAGGTACATAAAAAATGGTGAAAACCGACTGATACGTATTAATGAAATAAATTTATCATTGACGTTTACCCAACGTTTACCATAGGCTCAATGTTTTTGTCAAATTACATGGCTCGTATTATTCCGAGCATCACGTCATCTTCCCAGTGCACCTGGCCAATTAAATGCGTGGTCCACTCCGCCCTGCTCGCATTGTAATCGGGGTGATGTCGGGTAGAAATTGAACGGGGAGCACACACGGCATTTTCGATAACGTCCGGACATTACTCAGCCCGAAGCAAGTTTATGGGTGACGGTTCTTGCTGAACGCGCTTCTCCTCGCGGCCGCTCGCGCGAATCGATCGATCGCTTTCAAAAGTATATAAGCCGTCGCGATAGCGGCTTAAAAGCACATTAAATAATCTTAAATTTAATTAACAGACACCCAGCAAGTCACCCAAATAATTGCCGTGTTTGCGGAGTTTCCAAATAATTATGCAATCCATTCTTGTTTCTCCTTCACACAAGTTTGCGGCCACCCGCGATGCAATGGTTGCACCTACTGTCCATAAATTCACGTTTTTGTGTAACGTATAATATATGAACACTCAATAACGCGAAGTGCTCCCAATAATCTCAGATCGCATTCTGAAATTCGGATACGCACAAATATCAAAAATTCGGCGATGACGACCACATATCAGGATCGTGCTCCTCTAAGGATGTGTCCGCTAACTTAAGCAATAAAAGTGTAAACACGCGCATTGGAATTCATCAGTTTGGAGCACAAACGATTAGGGAACGATTAGGTTCATCGTGTAAATGACGCGGGAATACCTGCGTGACGGAATATTTGGGAAAGTAGAATCTATTTCGAGAATAAGAATAAATAAAGTTGATTTTTCTGAATATTCTTCTTCATTCAATTACTGTCACTAATCCTATCCAAATAAACTTTCGGGAAACATCTGAGACTTGGAGAACATCAATTTAATAATAGTAGTCGATATTTAAAGATAGAAATTCTATAAACTAGGATAACAAATTAATTTAATGAAGAGAATGAAGAAGAGGTTTTCTTGTCATGTATAAAGAAATTTAGAACAATTTATAATGACTGTGAAACATTTGGAATTGGCTTGGGAAGACAGAAAAATTCAACTATCTAGTTTGATTAAAAGCTAACAGCGAGATTCCCCGTCAGCGATGTTGCCTTGTTCTTTGGATGCATAACGATGCTAGACTTATGCCCCGGCGGGATCTTCGAACGAACATACGTTCCGTTAATTTCGTGTGTAGACTGGGACGGGTAGGCGGACCGTTTCCGGCCCTTCGGGAACGAGAAGGTGCGTGCTTCGCACGCTTATATCGTACAGTCTACTCGCGCCGAAGATAGCGCTAATGGTGCTCGCTGAGTTACGCGCTTCCATCGGCCGCTGGTTAACCAGTCGGTCAGTTATCCCGCTGTCAACCCGCTTCGCTTGGAGAACCCACCTGCTGCGAGTAACCTGCGGCATATACACTCCTAAATCCCAAAAATGGCGGCCACGAGTCGCAAAGAAGAGCCCTCATGTTTTCGAATAGCATAATGCCTTTCCTTCGAGGAAGACGACTCTAATTCCCAGATCGTATTGCGTGCAATCGCATAATGAATAATATCTGCTTTGCGTAACCGAAATGTGTTTGCGATGTAATCCGAAAGAGAGAAACTATCTGCGGTTAATCCGCGATATTTCTCAGAGACGCAATACGCGCAAAGAAACTCTTTCCAACTGAAAACAAACGACCCTCTTACGGTTTAATCTCGTTGTTGCGATTTACGCGTATGCTGAAATTAATTGCGCATAAAGCGCATGGTAATCGAGAGAGAGAGAGAGAGAGAGAGAGAGAGAGAAAGAGAGAGAGATTCGATAGCTATAATACTGCGGTATAGTCGTTTAATTATCTTTTACGGGTTGTCTTGGAAGGAATTTGGTTAATTAAAAAGAGATCATGCAAACGAATGGTCAAAAATTTAAATTTTCGATCAAATAATTTGAATATACCTAGTCGAGTTTACCGTTTAACTTTTTCATGTATGGTAATCTGGTTGAAACCGAAACAATAGAATCGACAATGCGATCGAAGGAGGATCCTATGCGATCGTATAAATACGTGAAAAAAATCGGATAGTTACGAATAATTTTCATAAATCTCAGATGGATCGTCTCGTAAATATTGGCTGTCGAGCAGCGGCAATTGATTCGTTCCCGTATGATCTCATCAATTTATTAAATTATTATTGCGGGTAAGAAAGAATCTTCCGAATAAAAAGTTTCTTTACTAGAATATAAACGTTGCTATACCGACAACGTTACGTACTCATATTTTTATATATTTATAACATTGTCTTATTATTTTTTTGCGTTTTAAAATTCGAAGTTATCGTACGAATGTACAAAAAGTTTTGTACTTTACACTTTAATAGCATAATGTTTGAACAACTATTTGCTTTTGATTACTTTAATCTGTAAATTATAATTTATTGTACAATTTTATTTTATCAATTTAATTTAATGATTCACTTACTTCTTGATATCTTCAATTAAAGTTCACATCTATTGATTTATTTTATTTCCTTTATTTCATTAATTATCGACTGTTAACAAATGTTAATGATCACTTCGGAGATTTTAATTCTTTATCATGCAAAGGTGATTTTTAGTTATCTTTAGTTAATTATGCGCGTGTTGGAGTCGCCCACGCAATTCAGCGTCGTTAGCGAAGAAAGCAGATAACTGAGATCATTGCACGTAGAACTTGGTAATGGTATTTTGTTCTCCGGAGTAGAGAATATTCTCGTGTTTCGTTAATTGGTTAAATTCAGCTATGTTGGAAGTTTCTACGACTCATTTTGTACGTTACTTGCATTTTTATACATTCGCAACATCATCTTGTTATCTCTTCGTGCTTTAAAATTCACAGTTATCGTGTAAGAAATGCACAAAAGTTTTATACTTTAAACATCACCTACAAAATAAGATATATATATTCTTTAGATTTCTTTAGCCTATTAGCTTATTAAAATAAAACTGTATACTGATTCTGCTGAGTCAAGGAAATATAAAACTTAATTATTGAAACATAATAAAAATAAAACTTAGAAATAATATTTTTAGTAGAGTAAAAGCTTTTTAATCTAAAGCTCTTTATCTAAAAAGATATCTTTATTACAAGAATTATTTTTGGAATTTTGAAAAGCATGTATTTTGAAAGCAGCTCGTACTCGAATCTCTTTGACAATATTTAAACAGAATATACTTCACAAACGATCCGAGGAAAAATATGTCAGGTAAATTTTAAAAGTACTTTTAAGAGGGGGAGAGGGACAAGTAGTTTATCCATGAAATATGTTTCGACTTCTATAAGAGTGGAATTCCTTCTCGCGGTTATTGGCGATCGCGATAGTGTGAGTTGGCTGTGAGCCAGCTTGATGCATTTCGACGCAATCGAGTTATATTTATTGCAGCCGTCGCTTTCTATGCAGACATGCATATCGTGAGGAAAATTACTATCTCGCAATTCACGCGATTCGGGATCGATCGTTTTTATCATTCTCGAAACGGAACTGATGACTAGCATATTGATATCGTAATTTTATTATCCGTTAAACATTGTTGTGCAGATCAGTTACAGAATTAATATATTGTAAAATATATATCTACACGATTTCGTTATTTAGAAATTGTATGATTTAGATTTTTATGTAGATAACGATTAATTATATATGATATTAAAGATATAATTAAATTATATATGATAACCTTAATCAATTGATGTTAAATTAATTTTATTGAAAAAAATATAGAGAATATACGTACAAAAAATTTTTCATGTTAATTTTTTATAATAATAAATTTAATATTTTTTTTACTTATTTGTGAATATTTTTTTTACTTATTTGTGAAGATATGCATATATTTATCAAATATAATAAATATAATAAAAAATAATAAACGTAATAAATGCTTTTGAAAAATATTCAAAGAAAACGCAAGCTGGAATACCTTTTAGATGGAGGAATTCTACTTGCCGTATTGTACTTGCAAAAATATATCTGTTATACGTTTTTCTTTGTGTCGATTATTCTCGCGTATCTTCGGCCCTTTGAGATCTTGTATCGAAAGCGGTCTTCCATTCATACAGATGGAACTGAGGCGGTTCGTACCGCGAGTTGTCAAATTAACTGCCGACTTGACGAGGGACAAAATGGCGGGAGAAGCGTAATGAGGTGGCAGCCTGAGGGTGGATTTTAATCAAGAATCGATACATAACGTCGATTCTTAGCTTTGCTACCGCGGACAACAACAAAAACCATCCGGCTTAATAAGTTCGCATCTATTCGGGCCTCGCCTCGGGTAGCTGCGCGGTCAATTATCAGGCTGCATGAGGCATCATTAGATAACGAGTCGGCAGATGCACTGCTCGCCGGCGCCATGGCCGACATTGCGATTCGTTCTTTATGATCTTAAAATAGACGTTTGCTTATAGGCTACTGCCGGATAATTTTCTCATCGGGTTGAACTCAATCTTGTCAATCAGTCTTGGACGTGACGAGAATTGCAATCTGAATTCGGTCTTTGCACAATTTGTTCATATCATAAGATAACAAGTCAAGTTTATTGAATAATCTTTCGTATCTGAAGCTTGTAAGTCCGCAATAGTGTATAAGCAATTATTAATAGTGGACAATCACTTTCACGCGACGTTTTTCAGCGGCGACAACCAGCAATTACGCATCTCACCAAGTTAAACGCTTTCAGGCTTTCTTTTTGTGCATTCGTGACCAGATGTATGATTAATTAACGAGTATATAAAGTGTGACAGACTATGATTAGGTTCGGATGAATGCCATCCAAAAAATCTCTCATTGTCCTCGAGTTACATAAAACCGATTAATATTTTTAAAATGCATTTACATTAATTTTAATTTATTTGATATAGTTTGATATAGTTAGTTAGTAACTACTAAACTAAAATTGACGGTAATAAATATGAATATTAATGAATTTTTTTTAATGAAGACACGCAATTGAGAAATAATCTCATATTCATAGACATCTAATAAATTCAATTCATCAGCAATTTAACTTGCATTTCTCTCAACATAAATAAAAAAGATTCAAACGAGAAACACGCAAATGGTGTGTACACTTCATGCTTTTCTTAAAATCATGGTGAAACATCTCGCAAGATCTTTCCATCGTGCTGCCACGTAAAAAAAGGAAATAACTTTTGAGACATTACATTCTCTTATAGAAATGTTATTCTCCTCTTTAGTTTTTAAAACTTTTTGGGAATAATTGTAATATGAATCTACAAAAAATGTTAGCAAAGCAAATCGGCGCACGAGGCAATACATTGGGGAAGATCGATGAACGAGGCATCTACACCTGGAGGATCACCGCACCGTATAAAGAGGGACTCGTTACAATCCGTACTCAAATTATCATTCCGTCGTGATACGAGCTTATTATGTGCCACGCATGTAATGGTATCTCTGGCGATTACTGCGTCAAATGTGGCTTTGTTGGGTGATTAATGCCCTCCTCGTGGCTGACACCTCGTGGAGTTTAATTGCACCTTATTTCGCATGAATATGGATGCTTGCCTCCCGGGCCACATTGCCGCAGAAGCAACGGCAGCAACCGGAGGTGGAAATACGAAGAGGGAGGAGGAGGAGACGAGAGAAGGCGAGAGAGTGGACCACTCGAGAGAACGGGAGACGGTGAGAGTAGGATGAAAAATGCAATTACGATTTTGAAAAATGGGCCAAGCTTCCTTCCAGAGAAAACAAGTATGGACGACCGGTTTTAGAGAGGCGTTCTTGGGTTCCTAGATTAGATCGGTTGTCGATCGATAATTGGGACGCAATGTTTCTTTATAACGACATTGAATTCTGTTTTCCGGGGGGAAACTGTTTGTTTCTTACTGGAAATTACACATCCCTTTGTAGCTCTTTTTGTTCTCTTCTAATTTACTTGGTATAAAAAAAACGTTGGAAAAAATTTTGAAAACGATATATCTCATAAATGGAGAACGCATGAGGCTATTCTAGCGACGTGAGACAAATTTATCGATAAAAGAATCTACGACACGGCGAAACTTCAAAGCTCAGATTGATATAGGATTAGATATAATCATAGGTTTTTATTTATATCTCCTTTTTTTCCATAATTGGATCTTATCTCACATCTCTGACGCGATAGTCGATCACGGCTACCGTGCGTTCCCTTATAATTGGCCGTAGCGCATAGATTTTCGATGGAGCGACACCTGCGACACCCGTAGGGACGAATCATTAATCTACTGTAACGCTTACATTTGTAGGAGAATAATATTTTAATATTTAATATAATTTTGGCGTTCAAATTAATAATGCAATATTATATATTTATTTTTAAATTCTAAATCTTTGTGTGAAAATCTTTACACGCCGAAAATATTACTGGAAAAATAAAATTTTTACATTTTTTTCATTTTTTGTTGGAAATTTTTTATTTTTATGAATGTTTTGGCTGTACAATATCAGTTAGAAAAGTATTAATATTAACTAATATCGGTTAAAAGTTTTTGTTATAAATACGTTTTAAAATAATAAATAATTTAGCTTGTTATACAACGAAATGATCATATGTTGCTGCAGCTTTAGACAAAAAACTTTTAAACGAGTAAGTGGACCCATATAAATATTTTGCATAAATATTTATTAAAGTTTTATTAACATATAAAAAACATATAAAAAAATTGATTTAATTCGTATCGCTACGTTCTTATTATTAAATTTACATTTATTACATTAATTACATTTATTATTAAATTAAAAACGCGATTTTATATAAAAATTAAAACAAACGAAAAAATTAATATTTAAATCAATAAGAAAATGTGAGTGATTCAAAAAAGCTTAAATTTTATACAGATATTCAGACGTAATAATGGCAAAATCTGTGAAATTGTTATATTTTGGTAATGCTTCGAGACATGATATATACATCCTTAATTTAAAGATTAGTAATAAACGAGCATTAATTATCCTGATGGATTGTGATTCGTAAACAACCGAATCCATTTAACACCTATAGTCAAGCAATTCACCCCTCAATCTGTGGCCCATCTTTTAGTCAATGAAAAGTATAAAATTCTGTGCGCCGTAACCATCGATAAAAACCTAATTACAAACTGCACCAATCCATAAAATGGTCTAATAACAGCCCTACAGTCAAGAATCGGCCGAATATTACCAGGAATCATCAAGGAGATCGCATAGCAGTATGGAATTTTATTCGTGTTACTTTTATCCGAAATGAAACGGTGTTTAATGATTTCAATTATGATACTCCTCTAATTTGCGCTTGAGTCCTGTATATTGCCAGCTGAACTCGGATAGCAGAAAAGCATAATTAAGTCTCGCAAAAAAAGGCCCCCTGGTTTCTTTGGGCCAGCCGTGCAAGCAATGCATATTAATCGTATATTATCGTATATAATTTCACAGATGTCTTCATGAATTATTGACCGAAATACAAATGTTTTTAGGAAATTTCATTGTGTATTTAATAAATCAGCACACCTGCGATGTATTTAAGGATATACGATCGATCTTGCGGAAGTAAGTGGTGAGGAAGGTACGCTATTATTCTATATTGATAATACCAATCTAATATATGAAAATCTTTTAATAATAAGAAAGGCTAATTTAATTTATGATTTATTAAAATTAAATGATAACATTGATTGCTAATTTTTAATTATAAATCATAATATTAATATTCTATTATTAGAATGGAAAATGCAAGTAATTTTATGTTCAATGATTATCGATAACTTGATAACGTTGCATTCTGAAATTGAGGTTGGCATTTCTAATCGAGTGGATACTAGTAATTGATTAGTGCTACTAATAATTGACAGTTGAGGTTAAAATATTATTTTTATATACGTGTTTTACAATTAAAAATATAACAATAAGTTATAAGCAAATATGTATATTCAATTATCATAAATGTGTCACAGGATGAAGCAAGCTGCAATCTGATGTAATGTCAGAAATCAACAGCATTACCAAATTTTCTGCGTATATTTCTTTAGATGCTCAAATAGGTATGCTTTCATCAGCTTTTTGCTTGTATACAAATAAATTGAGTGAATAGAGTTAAAATTCTTGCAAAGATGTAAAAAAAGGTTCTAACTATTTATATATTTTTAATCGAAGTGAATCGAAGCATTTTAAAAGTAAGTAATTATATACAATATATGTAATATATCAATCATTCAATGCATATGTCATATGACACTATGCATAAAATTCTAACTTTAGCTCTTTCTTTTTTAAAAATTACACGGTCAATCGATTTGAAATTTTAATATAGTATTAATTTCGTTTTAAATAATATTCTGTGTAATTTTTAAATAGATCGAAGCATTTTGATTTTTCGATCATACCTCTTTAACTGGAAAAAGGAATCATATGTGTTTATAAATGCCCTGCCCAATTTTATTTCGTTACCTTTATAAAATATAACTTGGAGGCACATTGCTTTACCCTGATAAACAAATGAGCCTCATTAAAAGTATACATTATTGGATCGTTTGTGAAAACAGCGTCTCACCAATATTCTCGCAGGCGGCGCTTGATTTTTTCAATTAACTTTGCGTGCTGAGAAAAATATGCGAACAAGATGCGAATAACGCGGTATGCTCGAATCTGCGCCGCGATTTATCACGACGCGCTATGGTCGCAATCCCGAATTAGCATTTATGTTTTATGAATGTAACAACTTCGCGGATGCTTAAAGGCTGCGCGGAATTCGTGCCCGGTGCCGAACGTAATGAAAATCGTAAAAGTCGCCATGTTACGTCTTTACCGTGCCGGCGAGCGATGCTGGATATACAACGCTCCTCGAAAGAATTGTTCCAGCTGTTGCGATGCGATGAGACCTCGCGATTCGAATTCGGCGGCTGTAAATGTAGATTTATGAGATGGTACCACAGGGGCGAAGAGGGTGCGTATCGATTTGATGCTGTACGCACATTCCGGTTAATGGCCTTTAACGACATCCTAAATTACAGTCGTATTTCAAAATGCCCAAACAAACGATTATGAGTTGTTTCACTGCGAGTGCACCGTATGGTCATTGCAGCGTGCTTACCATTCAATGAAAATTGTATGTAATATGATTACATCTCATATTTATCCTTGTCCTCATTGTGATAAAGAAAACTCATCATTTTATGATGCGTTATGGATTTTATGAGACAATAAAATATTATTAATCTCCTTTGAAAATCGTTCGCTACAGATTATTATCGCGATTTCTTAATGACTTATCGAAACATTTTTCATCAGAAAAAGAACATAAATAAAAAGTGCTTGCTCTCTACCGAATCGAGATGATCGGATAATTGTGTGAACACGTTCACTGATACATTTTATATCTTAACTGTTTTACTCGATCTTACACGGTACAATTGGTCGAGTATAGCCTGTTGAGAGGTCAATCGAGGTGAATGCGATCGGATACTGATACCGATCAGAGAAGATATGGTATCCTGATCTTATTGCTTGAAATCGATAATTCTCATCCGTCAAAGGTTTTAATGAAGCGATGTAGCCATTATAAAAAAAATTGGTTGTTTCAATTATGGTAGATAGCGTTCGACTTCTCTGGTATATATGTGTGCTGACACGCCTCCAAATAAAAGATGTAGACGCAACGTGTAAGCTACACGATGACTAAAAATAAATAGATGAGGATATAATCCAAAATACGGTATTTCAGGAAAACTTCGAGAATATTCGAAAAATTAATCGCGCGAGAAAGGCTTGAGTCTGTCGGAAATTATAGGTTGCAATTCAGGGCGAAGTGATGGCTACGTTAAATATTTATACGGCAGCGATGGATCCATGAAAATCGAAGAGAGGAGAAAAGATTCGACCGGGTCGAATCTGAAATTTGATAATGCCTTACTCAGAGCAAATGCGTATTCGCCCGGAAGCCGCGAATTATGCTGCAAGTCGGCTGATATAGTACGTATTACCTTATATCGTGTTGCAGGTGTTTCCATGTGTGGTCTTGTGTATTTTTCGCAATAAATTGTTCAACAGCATAATTCCGTCGTGATTCGTGTATTGGTTCTAGTGTCTCATTATTATCATTTAATATCTTAAATCCAGACGTTTATTTTTGTATTGTGTTTCTCACAGTACGAAGAAGAGAAAATTTTATTGTGTCACAGAAATATTTAGAATTTTACGGCTATATTTCCTCATATATTTAATGACGATAATATTACTTAAATAATTGTATTGTCAAATAAACACATTTTCTGAATTAATAAATTTAACAAAATTACTTAGATTTGGATAATTAGCGTAATGTACTAGTTGTTTTAAAATTTAATTACCGATTTTAGATATCTAAATCTTAATGAATACTTCTGCGTAATGAGATTAAGTGTATGATGACACGAGAATAATTACACGCAACAATTTATAACTGTCAGAAACTAACACTTTCACATACAAGAAGAGGAATAACAACGTTCTGACAAAAAACCTTCTAAAGACGTCCTAAACGCATGTAATTTTCAGTTCCACGAGAAGAAAGAGGATAATAGCGGTGAATTTAACATTGTAGCAGAATAAATTAGCATAATTTTATCACGAATGCGACATTTAATCCGAGATACCGCAGGACGCAGTAATTTCTACGGCGACTGTATAATTTCCTAAATGCCTGCCGGAATTAAATGTTTTGCATACCAATGCGATAGCTTCTCCTCTTTAGATTGCAGAAGTTCGACACCTCTGTAGAATTGAGTCTTCTTTTATCTTACGATGCCTTTTTAAGGTGTTGGAAGGATTCGCAATTAGGTTTTTAAATTACTTTCTTTCATAAAATTTGCATTTCACTTTTTTAAAAATATCGATCATTTAAATATAACAATAATATTTTAATCATTAAACGAGCGAATGTATTTATGTAACATCGTACTTCGTTTTATAACAAATAATGTAATATACATAAAATATAATTATTGTAATTACTTTTAATTTTAAAATGTAGAGAAAGAGAGAGAGAGAGAGAGAGAGAGAGAGAGAGAGAGAGAGAGAAGA
>NW_012130107.1:453845-456643 GCF_000143395.1 Atta cephalotes | reverse complement strand
AGAGAGAGAGAGAGAAAGGATACAAATTTAAACCTTGTAACAGAATAAATTACCACATTTAAAATGCAGTTCTAATTAAACGATTATAGTAATTCTTCTATGTTATGTAATTTTTAGTAATTTTTATTGTTTAGTAAATTTTTGATACACAATTTAAAAGATTTCTATTTTATTCTCATTTGTATTCATGTTTTATTCTAAAATATGAAAATATTTTTAATATTAAGAACACCAGATTCGTATATCTACATCAGGGATATAATTTTAACAGCACAGCACAATCTCATTTAACTTTGCCCAAATTCAGATCTTTTTCATATCTACATTGGTAATATCCCTAAATACTCAGTAATGTAAGTACGTGAGATCGTGGGTCAGAGTTCATGCAAGTTTCACTTGGAGTTCATACACCTCTTTCAAAGGTGAGATAAACCAATAAAACAGTACGATAGCGCCGAGGCAGGTGCAACGTGGGCGATGAGTTACCGCATGGGTCACAGGTCATCCCGAAGCCAGGATCTGCTGTAATCCTTCTCACACTGTACCACTTTCTCGTCCTTCCTTCGCAAGGGATTCACCTAACGACGCGATCAGGCGTCGAGAAATATCCGGCGGGTTTCACGCGCGGGTAGATGCAAGGAGATACATGAGGAAGGCGTACACCCCTGAGTAAGTCTGAGTTTTTTACTTTACAGCGCTTTATCGAGAAATTTTCGACGAGGCTGTAATTTTTAAAGTTGAAACCTTTTAAAATCGCAATTTTACGCAAAATCATTATTTTTATGATAAAGACAGAAATGTATTTAATAATATCGTAAAGATGAAAAAATAAATCTTCCCCTTAGTCGTATTTCCGCATGTCTCGATCGTTTACTTAATTTTCAATAATATTCCATTACCTCAGTGCTATTTAGAAAGCAACAATGGACTTTCGTTTCAATTGATAGACTGAAGAATCGGTGATGGAGTTACTTGCGATCGAAGGGCGCACGAGATTCAGTTGAAAGAAAATTGCTGCACAGATTCTCACATAAGGAAGCTTGAAAACGGCGGTAAATCGTCTTTCTCTTCGCGCTACGTCATGCCTGCTTTGTGTTGTCCGAGTCACGTTCAGAATGGCCTAATGAATTTAAAATGACCGTGCGAGTTTTTCGTACGACCGAAAAACTGCGGATTCTCGTAGCAACTTCCGAGAGTCGCGGGGAAGAGGAGTCGGCAATTTCGACGAACAGCGAAAGAGCGGCCTTCGTCACATAAAAATGCAAATTTTCGTACCGTGTTGCATGGGCGCGCGGGCGCAAGGTTCTCGCCTGCCGGCTACTTTTTTGTTGAAACCCCCTCCCCCTCCGGCCTTTTTTTCTTGTAGAGCGTATCCCGGCACACGCCATTACGGTTCGTCAGGTGCTTTTCGACGGAGCGCCGATTCCTGGCAAATTTACTTTTAATGATCGTCTGCCGACCGGCGTCACGTGAAAATTTAATTTGCGAATGCGCACGTCGCACGAAATCGGTAATTCGTCTCGGCAAAGAAAAGGTATAATCTTTACGACTCGTTAGTTTCCGGCAGTGGGCCACTTGGACGCGCGAGTAATTCCTTTCGATGCACGATTGCAAGATTTCTGTATTTTTTATTATATAGAGATCGGATTTAATTCGAAACGTAAAATGAGAGTAAAAGTATTCTTCGCTTAATTAGCCATATAATGTCCTGTACATATTGAAATTGAATGCGAGCTTCGATTCCAATTTCCAACCGCAAATTATTCCGACGATCGCGGCCGATAGATATAAAGCTATCTTGCCATCTAGGAATGTTACAATTTACACGCCCATCTCCGTAGTGACTTTTTTCAGTTAGTTTAAAACAGTGGAAACCGATTCGAGATCTTGTTCTAACGATCGAATTGTCACGGTCGATTTATATCGAGATCATTATCAGATTGATATTTACTTTCATCTGTTTCGGAATGCAGCATTTAGTTTAATTGCGTTAAAATGGGATTGACACCGTAAAAATTTGATTTCGTGATTGCATCGTATAGAAAACATGAATATATGAAATCGTTGACAATTTATTTTCATTATTAAATATTATGATATATAATATATTAAATATAAATAGATTTAATTGAGTCAATCTTTAATATATACATGCATCTAAGAGATAAAGTCGCATCTATGCTATATAAAAAGATAATTTTTAAGTTAATTATAATATATTCTAGAAAGGCGTATACAAAAAAATAAAAACAAAATTCGATGATGTTAAGAGAAAAAAGAGAGGAATTCCATATTTTTACTTTACCGCTTATTTTCTTCGAGAGAAATTTTCTTCGTGTGCGTAATTCGCGTACTGTAATTATCCCTTCTAATTCCGAGATAATCGCTTTCTTCTCTCTTAAAGCAAAAGCCCTCGAGGCGAAATTTACCCGCATTCCGGCAAATCGTGCACGGAGTCGATTAAATACGTAGACATTAATTGAGACATACGTATTTGCAAGAATTTGGGCGAACCGATCATTACCGTCTGCCAAATGCACTTATAATAGTGCCGTTTTAATTATCGCACACAAGATCGGAGGTAGTGCCACCGATTTATCACCCACAGGGCAAACCTTGCCCGGCGCGATGAACGTTTTCTTCGAAAGACTTTAACCGCCGGTTTGGCCGCTTTCATTTATTTATCTCTCTCTCTCTCTCTCTCTCTCTCTCTACTCTACTACTACTCTCTACTACTCTACTACTACTACTACTACTACTACTACTACTACTACTACTACTACTACTACGTACTACTA
>NW_012130107.1:430252-453825 GCF_000143395.1 Atta cephalotes | reverse complement strand
TACCGTACCGTACGTACCGTACCGTACCGTACCGTACCGTACGTACGTACGTACGTACGTTACGTTACGTTACGTTACGTTACGTTACGTTCGTTCCGTTCTTCTTCTTACTTCTCTCTCTCTCTCTCTCTCTCTCTCTCTCTCTCTCTCTCTCTCTCTCTCTCTCTCTCTCTCCCTCTCTTTCATTCAAAATGGCTGCGAGCGCTTCAGTTTCTGATTCAACTGTAGCGTCCTCTGATTTTTATTTTTAAGAGAGTAATATAATTAACTAAATTTTTACGATTGATTCCGCATAGATTTATTTCTTCAGATTCGACGTTAAGATTGCAGCACAGACCTTTGTGTAACGCATAATGTATAAAGCATAAGAAAATCATTATCAGATCATTTATTCCATGGAAAGGAAGAAAATGAAGAAAATGAAGAATAGTTAACATTTCCTAATGTTTTATGTGCGTGATGCAAGATTCTGTTCTCGGCCCTTAAGGGCCGCAACACAGATTTTTGTATAACGCATAACGTTTAGTGCGTAAGCGAATAGGGCTAAACAAATCAGGGCTTATCAGAATTCCTATTCTTGGAAAGCAATCGCATATTAAAAATTAGAGAAATGCTATATGTAATACATACTATAGTATTTCCCTAGTTTTTCGTATGCGATGCTTTTCGAGAATAAGAGCTTAGAATCCTTCTTTTCCTCTCATTTCACAATAAAATGGGAAAAGAAGAATTTTGATTGGTTGATTCTCTTATGCATTATATATTATGCAAAAATCCGTGCGGCCATTATACCTCTCCTTAGATATTTTTGTTTCTAAATTTTGATGCATGACGTAGTGAAATTATACGCTTTGAAAGAGTGTGTGATGTAAGCGATATCACAAGAGAGAAAAGATCGAAGAGCTGGGACAGTAATAAATCACAAATTACACGAACTCGTTGGGGCAGATGACAAATTGGCCTCAGAGTCATGAGCTACGCAGCAGGGGTATAATAATATAATTATAGAACTGTAAGGTTCTTTCGACATTTCAGTTTTAGTTTTTTACTGTTCTCTACACCAAGAATCACTCGATAAGTGGTTGATTTACTACTGATACTTTTTATCGCGATATTTCGTAGATGATATTCAATATCGGTGTCTCTGTAGTATGAAAGAAATAATTTTATGGATGAAATTTTGCAGGAGACGAATGATGGTTATACGTCAGGATAATTATGTGCAAAACATATAAGACTGGTTTGTTATATAAATTACAAAATCCAATTTCTTAAAAAGAAGACGGAACCACAGGATATTTTTTTTCGTAGAAAAACTCATTTCTTTAAAAACTCATTTATTTCACGTTAAGTAAAATAATTTGAATTAAATATTCGATTATATGTAATATAATCAAAAAATAATTTTACTTTTTTAAAAATTTAATAAATATTGCCAAATACATAAAATATAACCAATCGTTTGATAATAAATATTAAATATTTAGAAGAGTAAAATTATTTTTTTTTATATTTTTATATTTTTTATTATATTAACTAAACATTTAATTAAATTTATTTCATCGACAGAGGTAGTTATTATCGGATTCTTTTTTCAGTGTAAGATGTTTTGATTGATTATCTAAATTATACTTAGTAATGATCCAATACCTTCTTTCAACTTTTTTGAACTTTTTTCGAACTTTCAGACTACGTTAAACATGAGATAAATGCATCAATATAATTGGCTGCGTTCAGCAGAGAAAGCTAACTGATTAGTTTGCTCTGCTGAACGCAGCTAATGAAATAGAAAGGGCAGTATGCGAGGTATGTAGGCAACGCAATATAAGAGATTGTCCATAGATAATCTAGTATGCAAAAGTGCACGCATAAAAGCAAAGCGACTTGCGTAAGGACAATAAATATTTCGATCAGTGCCCTGTAAGGCGTCAGTTAGCATCGCGGCAATGCATCCGAGACATGGCGGCGGCGACTCGCAAAGAACACGTATCCTTCCACTTTTCGGCTTGCGACTAAAGTATGTCTGCCTCCGGTGACAAGCACCTGCAGCCATCTAAAGGTAGATATCCTCTCTCACGTACCCTTTTGTCGAGGATTTACATATCTCCAGGATGAGGTCTAGCCAATGGCAGCAGTGAGTTTCGGCAGAGAGTTGCGAAAGGAAGACGAAGTGTTCTAGATGGCGAGATTCCAATTAGCTGCTAGATAGACTTTAAGTAGAATGAAGCTTTCGGATATTGCGAAGGTCTGATCTATTTCATAATATTTTCTACATTGAAATTATTAATGCTACATTGAAATTATCACAGACAAGTGTGCAAGATTAATTGAAAACTTTAATAATTTAATCCAATCAAATTATTGCATAGTGATATGCAAGTTGAATATGTTTGTAAACTGTCGTAATTATTATTGAATAATATTAAACACAATCTTGGATCATTAAAAAAATTCATAAAGCTGTGTTTCTTCCTTTTGATTGACTAACGACATTAATAAGACATCGGTGTCAATCATTCACAAAGCATTTGCGTAACCACGGAAAGACGCTTGCAGCCGATAAATTATGTCAATTATATATTATGATCACTTGTTTGCGTGCGAACGTATACATTCGATTGAATCCATTCTGTGGCTTTCACCGAGAACTTTTTCAGAAGCATCAATAGTAAGGTCGTTTTCAGGACTCTGATAATTGGATGAGTAAAACTACATGACACCTTGAGGTTTACACCGCCTTGATCTCCGCTCTCGTTACAGGCCCAGAGCCATCGTAAAGAGTGGCTGCCACCATCGTAGGCATCAGGAATCCTCAGTCAGTCCCCCGTGTGTCCAGACAATAAATCTAGTCCTTCGGTGGGTAATTGGGTTCACTCGCTGAGATCAATCCGATACTGTCTGCAGCGTGTCCGTCTGTCCATCCGTTCGCCGCTTAGCTCCTGTCCTTCCAACATTCTGTGCCGTCTCTTCTTTTATTCCGTCCGCTTCGGATGTCCACGTCCTTTCCGTTCATAGAGACTTCACTGGAATTTCAGCTTAGTGTTTAATTATTCTCTCCTTGTATCTCTTGTATACGATGTGATTCCAATAATTGTTGAATCATAATTCGGCGTGCACACCAAAAACATAAGATTCCTCGGTATTATTAAATAAGTTTCTTTAAGGAAATGAGATATTGACAATCGCGAAATGCAGTATATTTATCACGGACATTGAGTAAATATTAATGAAATTGACAGTTACTCTTTGTCAGAAAATGTACAATAAGTACCTGTGTAAACTTTTTATTATACGCGAGTTTCGAATTGAACAAAGATCATGTATGCAAAACATCGAATTTCCGAGAGTCTTCAAAGATTCGCGGCAAACTTGCAGAGTTGCAAAGACCTGCCGATCTGTGGGAGTCAGTTCGAGTCTGGCTATAAATCTGAATAATAAATGAGTCCCGACGGCCTCTAAGAAGTCTCCGACTCAGCAAGAAGAGACGTTGCTGAGGGTTTAAAAGATGAATTTACGAGGATACCGTTCATGAAGCTTTACGAAAAAAAAAAAAAAAAAAACATAGAAAGCGACGCATAATTATATTTAACAGTTACTTTGCAAGACTTTACGATGAATAATATTGCTTGTTTCTCTATCTCCTTCAAATCGTTAACATTTTCTTGAATTTTCTTGGAATTTATGAATTCTTCTTATCGGATATCAGACGGATACTTTATTTTCCGGCCCTTATCTGAGTACCAGTTGTTCCCACTGTTCTCGCCGAATAACTGTGTCATGAAAACATCTCGACCCGTACGAATTCTCAACATTCTGTGGCAGAGGAAGCCACTTTTCTTCTTGTAGGGGACTCTTGAAAAAATCAAAATCTCGCTGAATGATCTTCTGTTCTAAACCTCTGAGAATCACCGACACCTGCCTTTGTTCGTGAGACTGTGGGCGTGGAGGGGTGCGTATGGATTTATTTATGCCCACGAACCTCCCTAATGAATTTTCGTCCGCGGTGTGAAATTTCGTCGATTTCATAATTGGCTCATTTATCTTCCAGCCTACAATCAGCAAACCTCGAGCGAAAACCGCGCACTGGGTAATTATTTCGTAATCCCTTACGACTTTGTCTGGCTCTACCTTGTTGTAATTAACCCCTCAGAAAATATATGGCGCATTTTCGAATTATTGTTTCTATACGTAACCACACAGCGTAGCCGTTTACGCACTCTGTTCCTGTAGATTGCCGATATATAATGCTAATTCTACTGCCGATCCTAGCGCGCAACGATAAATCATAATCCATTTAATTCGCTAAAGATAGAGATTAAATCTCTCTTCTTTAATCTCCTCGCGTAAAGATTTCTCACTCCTAGCGTAATTCTAGTATGCGTAGAATGCTGTCGCGCTGTATGCGGATACGTAATATTCGCGATTTTTATTAACAACTTTTATGTCAGAATATTTCTGTACGGAATTCATGCGATGCACGAATAAGACGGATCGTAAGTCGGTGCTCATCAAAGGTACTGACATTGAAATGAATGTACAAGATGTATAAATGTGATGAGACGTGCGATATGGGAGCCACGGATGTGTTACCATTCATGCGGCAGACAGCTCAAAACACAAGGAGACACACACTTTGTCTTTCGCCGACAGTAATTCTATACATATCAGTAATTATTAAATTACTCACGTATATTTCGCGCTATCGTGCGATAATATTTATTTAGTTTTATTTTATTTATATTTATAATTTTTCATACAATCTGAAGTTTATAAAACATTGTTACATGTCCCTTGATTCTACTTTTTTAATACAAATAATTTTGACATGAATGTTTATTGTAATAACTATGATAATCAATGTTGCAGTAATCATACAGTAAAAAATTAAGAAACATTTTCAAATTTTATAGTTCGCACCAATTTTTATTACTTTATATTCTAGTCAAAATGGGTAAAACATATAATATTAACTTTTATTTGGCTGTTTGACAACAAAAATCAAATTAATAGAAACTAAACTATGTGATTCTTAACTCAAAGATTCAATCGATCAATCGACATTAATATTTACATTGTAGAGACGTTACATGTTTTAATCTTTCTTCTTCTTTTTCTCTTTTCATCGTTTTTCTCCTTTCTCAAAGAAACAATTTCTCTGAATAGTTTCCTTGGCATAATCGGTATGTAGTATTTAGTAATACATCGTGCAGATTTAATGGCAGCTGGAAGAGATGAATCATGTGATTGGATGTGGGAATGTTTTAATAAATTAACCAATAATAAAATAAAGTACAAATATTATGACAGGATATATGAAAATTCCTATTCTAAAAAAATGAAATAGATATTACAATAAGCATGGAATATATAATGAAGAAGAAAAAGTAAGATGGAAAAACAATAACGATCTGATATGGACATATTTTAATAAAACAACGTTATTCATCGTAAAATGTACATTATGCAGCTATTCATTTTGTCATGTGTTTATAAACCACGATTGAAAAACCATCTAAAACAAAATCATTTATGAGAAATAATAGCTGCAAACAGAGCAAATAATTCGTTATCCGAACATTTCACAACTGCAGGGAACGTTTTCTAAATGTCTAAAATTTGTGAAAATTCAATTTGCGGAATATGATCATATAAATTAAAGCATATATGCTACTATTGCCTTTAATTAATTATAACAGTACCTATATTATAAAATTGTTGCTAAATTTTATATCATTTGATCTATAGAACGCAAAGAATGTTTCTTAATCAGCATTTATCAATACGATGTAGAGACCCATACAGTACATTTAAGAGATGTTCCTGCGAATGTTTTTAGAATGTTAGAACATTCTCCGAATGTTCTTCAAAATGTCCCTTGGACATCTGCCTTACATGGGGATAAACATTTCTAATAAATCGTTCATATTTAGGATGCATGATTGTTTTTCGATTTCATTATACTTTTGAAGAAAAAAATAATTAAGATACGACGAACAGTGCATTTTATTTATACATCAAAACATTTTATCGATATAAAACGGATGTACAGTATTAAATATGCTTCACTGTTAAAAAAACAGAAATTTGCTTCCGTTACATATAATGGAAACAAATTTCAAGCAGTTACTTACATTAAAAATATTTAATGTTGTCAATGAAAATGAAATTATAAGTAATTTAAATTTAACATTCACTTATATTAAATTTCATGCAAATCTACATAAAATTTAATAAAAAATGTACTAAACTACTTTGTAAAATTTTATGAGAAGTATACTAAATTTCATGTACATATATATTGCACAAATATACTTTTGAAGATATATTAAATTTAATTTAGTATCATAAAATTGAATTGAATTTATGTATTTATGTCTTAAAAGTACATTAAATTTCATGATATTTTTAATAATATTATCATATATATAAGCTATTGAGCGACTCGTGCCAATCAAATTTTGAAGAAAATTGTGATTCACGCCACTTATACTATTTGTTTACACAGTATTGACATGCAAATGTTCTAATACAATGTTCTTATATATATATATGCGATAACTTTACGTACGCAGCAATACGCTACTGCAAAAACAAACGCCATTTGCAGGTTTATTTATTGAGCTCTTTATGAAGCATTACCTATTATTCATCTTGTCTATTAAAACATTTTATTTTGACGCACAATATGATTAATAAAAAATCGTAAATGCTTCTTTGAGTAAAAAAGATTATATTTCTCAATTAAACATTCGAATTTATAATATCTTAAAACAATTAACTTCGAAAGTATATAATTAATTCTGAGGGCGATGATGACTATCTTAAAAAATTTGACATTTCGGACTTTGTATCACGATATTTTCGTTTGTAGAGTATAATAAAAACTTTAAAATTATATAACAGCTCTTATTTATCTTATTGAATTTTATTCTATCAAGCCAAACAATAATTATTTTACAATTTTTAATTAATTTGAATCCGAATTGGTCCATTGAAACTACTTAGAATCGATCAACTTCTGAGTATTCTCAATAATTCAATAATCTCGGATACTCGCAACTCGCCGACTCGTAAAGACACAGTAGTGTCTCGTGTCAAATGTAACGCGGTCTCGCATTACATTTGACACGAGACACTACTGTCTTTTGATAAAGACTTGTTATTATCAATTATAGAATATTGGGAATTGTAATATATTAATAAATATGGTAATTTAATATCTCGACTTGCATTACATATTATTATTTATCAAGCTTTTTGTATCAAATTATTTTTCTTGAAAATACCACAAATAAATGGCATAAATATGTTTTCCACGTATTACATTTTCATGAAAATCGCGTAATCATTTAAAACTTTTTGAAGTAAAAAGATTTGAATAATAATGTTGAGGAAATAATATCGAATTAATATAAACGAATGTTATTTAATCCCTTAAAATATATGATTACATAAATCACGTCGTCAGAACGTGATTATATTTATATAATTTTTTCTCTCTTACTTTCTTTTTCTTAGACTCCTGTGTTCTTGCATTCTGCGATGATTTTATATGCTACGCACGTATCTGTTGATACTTATAAATACTCGTCGATATCGTATAATGCATTTGCAACGAGTTGGATTACAAACAAACAACATGCTTAAAATCATGTTTTTAGATGAAGCGCGAGCAAAAGATAGCAAGTTATGTTGAAGTAGATGACTATCGATTGAATGAAAATAATTAGCCATGATTGTGAAAAAGAAATAATTTAAAAGAAATTTAATTGACGTATTAGAAAAATTTAAAAAATTTTAGAAAGCTACCTTGATAATTTCGAGGAATTGCTTGATTCTTTCTTTATAAAAAGCACTCAATTAACGTAAATTGCGATCATACTCGCAGTGTCAACATAATATAACACCGAGTAACATTATACGCTGCAATTATCCCGTTTGTTACACGATTTCGGTATATTAACGAGATCACACTCATTGCCTGTGGTCCGGGCTCTCAGACCTTCGGAAACGTGATAAGAAATGCGCCTTTCGTAGTCAGCATCCGGTGAGAACGAATCTCCTCCTGACTCACCTCCGCTCTTTTCACGGTCTTCGAGGTCGCGGGGGACTTTCTTGCCAGGCTACGAATATCGTCGGCTCGTGTACGTCGGCATGTTTTGCTCTTTAGGAATCATTAGCTCCGGCTTTCGCGGCTAATTCAAATTATAATTTCTGCGCTGCGAAGCCGCCGACCAACTCCATTCCTTCTCATCAAAATACCGTGGCGCACACGCCGCACAACGCGCAGGATCTACCGGGCTTGCAAAAAGCAGAATTAACTTTTACTACGAGAAAAAGCGCGACCACCCGTTTTACGCGGTCCGAAGAGTTCCGCGGATGATTTCTTTTCTTCACGCTTGCGCGGTGATAGCGTCAAGAAAGAAGAAATACGTTTTTTCTTTAGTGCGTACTTTCTTTTCTTGATTTTCAGAAGAATTTTGTATTTTCTGAAATTATTATTAATTAATGTTCGTTAAAGTGAAATATGTATATCTACTATTTTAATATTGACTGTACACTACATTTTTCTTATTCTTTATAGAAATTGAACTAATACTTTATCTTAAACGTAAATGATATGAGCGCTTTATTTCTATTCGAATAAGAATATTTTTCAAATATCATTACTGATTATAACGTATTAAATAATTAAATTAATGTAATTAATATTAACATAATTAAATGTTTAATGTATACGTTGTTAAATATAATATATCATTATGCGAGAATTCTGTTAATCAAAGTTAAAATATTTTGAATATTCGAATATAATTATTTCTATATGGAGAAAGAACAATTTTGCTGAAATAAAATATCTAAATATTTAAATAGACAGATTTAAAAATAATTTTATTGAATATTAAAATAATTATGTAGGAAAAGAACTAACGTAAATAAAACAATGTTATAAATAATTTTGATATTCTAGACTTGAATGTTCTACATAATAATTATTTTGATCAATTTTTTTCAGCAAAATTTAAACTTTATTTTTAAACCTATATCTAGTTAAATTTTTAGGTATTTCAGCAAAACCATTCTTTCCATTTATTTTTTTACAAAAAAAAATTTATTTTTTGTAATATATTACTTTCATGTCATTACTATGCATCATTAGATTTTTATTAAGAGTCATTAATAGAATCGATTAAAGTTATAATATTATTAAAAAAAATAAATAAATTTATATATTTACAAAAAGTGTATTTATTTGCTAGAAATCTTCATAGGAGAGCACCACTTCTCCGTAGCACACTCCGTCAGAGTCGCCAGAGATTCTTTGTCCGAAGGAATGCAACTGACCCTTTCCTCCTTCTCTGCTCAATTCTCGTGTCCTCCCACCACCGATGCAGCTGCAGTCACGCGTGGCACGCTCTGCACACGTGGATCGCGCGTTTTCTAACTCGTTCGAGCTCGACTCTCTCCGGATGCACTCGCGAGACGATGCCTACCACGTGTCCCTCGTCCCGAAGACCGGATCCCACGCGCATTCGCGCTCGTACCATGCGATTCATTATCAACACGAGAAGTCGCTCGTGTATCATCACGTCGTGCAATTAAGCCGATCACGCGAATGACCTCTAGTAACGACTCACGTTCGTTTAATATTTGCTCGGTTATTTTGGTCAAAATTTTGATTACACTACCATGGGAACGATCATTATTCTACATTGCAGAGGTAATGTGCTTTTAGCAATTAGATATCATAAAAACAATAATATAGATAGCGTAGAAGCATTATTAAAACATCGCGCGTTATTAAATTATGGAAATTATAGTTAGATGAAATATTTTGTTTTTCTCTTGACAAAGAAAGCATTTTTAATAATGTATTTGCCGTGTCGGTGTAACGAGTATTTTTACAATTAAGGAAGATTGATAATTATTATTTCTCTTTAAAATTAAACTTCATCGCGCAATTTGTTTTGAACCCGTAGACAGCTTTGTGCTGTAATATTGGAGTCCGGGCTTTTTCTCAATGCAAAATAATATAATACTAATGAGAGCGTATACAAACCTTCTGAGATCTATGCTCCGAGATACAGTTGAGCATATTTCATCCTAATTCATCATCATTCGAGCTTCCGAAAAGGCTGGCGGTTTATCATTTCTCGAAAAGCAATTAAGAATCTACCCCCTTCGGTTAAACTCCGACGCCCTAATTGGATGCAGGACATATCCTATTAATTTCTCTTGTACCGGTCCATTTGACTAATGAATCTATGGCAGCCAATACCCAATGGAGTTTCTACTCGATACGAGAGAACGCACAACCCATTTGTTACAATAAATAAATTAAAATCGAATGAATGGCCAAATCTATTAAACAAGTTATAGAGTTATAAATTATGTTTAAAATTATTTAAATTATTTTATGAAACTGTAGCATATATTTTCATTATTATATTACGAAATGTAGTTACAATTATTTTGTAATTCTACGCAGTCATATAAAAAAGTAAATTGCTGCAGAATTTATAATGGTACTATTGCAATTAGGATTCTCCTGGCAATTGAGTATCACGAACATTTCGGAACTAGAAAAAGCAGAGCGCTATAATTACCTCTGAAATTACGAAAAAATAACAGTTAGATCGTAAAATTAAGCTAACGAGAAACGCGGCAAAAGAGTATTCATCACACGCTATAAAAAAGGGAGATCTAAATGTGAGTAAATGCGACGGATGCAAGTTGTTATGCGTTTAATTTTTGGCCACGAATAGACCTATAATGCTTTAAAAAAAAAAACATTGGATGAGGGAATTATATAGGAGATAATGTAGAACGTTTAAATCCTAAGTTGACATCGATAATTAAAAATAAATGATGCTTAGATCTACGACGCATAAAAGAATCGATCTAGCTAATAAATATTTTTACAATAAAAATAATGTAAAATATCAGGTCATGCAATTAATATATTGTATGTATACGACATACGGCATGTTACATAAAAACATGGTGTTTATTAAAAGATGAATGCTCTTCCATCCTTACGGAATTATAATAAGTGGGTATCAAGATTTCCTGGGCACCTAACTGTATTAACGTAACAGAATTCGTTTCTAGAAAATGAAAATGCTATGTCCTGAGTACCTTTATTTCCATTTATGTCTATAATCAGACACAGATGCTTATCAGAAATAATGTAGATGTAAATTATATTAAATATTAATAATAAATCAAACAAATATGTGGAAATTTTCGATGAATAAAAAAAGCATAGAAAAAAACAATTAATATCCTCGAGAAGAAGTGAACTGTACAAGAGGCTATTGATGAATCCATGTATTTTTGGAAATAAAATATCTTATGAGAACTTTCTTAGTCTTGATTGAAATAATTTTTCATAAAATGAAAAGTTCATCTTTCTTTGTTCTTATAAATTATTACTAAATTATGAAAACTATTAAATTAAATTGTTATTGAATTATTTTGGAAAATTACTTTTGCGTGCATAATACAGCAGCAACGCAAAGTTTAATAATAACTAACCGCTGAACATAAATTAACATTATAACATTACATCAATATTATAATAATTTTCTATTCAACTGTAACTGTTATGTACAACATGTTATGTACTATATTGTTATATTGTTGAAAATTACAATATTGATACAATGTACTGTTAGTTCATATTTAATTGATAGATAATCATATTTTATTCGATTTATCGAAATGAAATATTAAATAGGATATTTAATCAGATATTTATTTTTTCTTTTTTATTTATCTTCATTTTTATTACCTAACAATCGGTTTCACATTTTATTCATTCATTTTTTATATTTATAGAATAAATATCAATATATGTCTGATTCAATGCCAATCATTATATACATTTTCAGTCAATTTTTATTTTTTTATTCTTTTTCTATTATTACATATTATTCTCCTATTCCCTTATTATTTTAATTCTTTTAATGTAATTCTTTTTAAATTTGTAGATTTTGTACTTTGTTTTGACTTTTTCTTAACCGTTTAATGTATTATTGCTTTAAAAAATATGTGTTTGTCTATATGTGTACATATAGATATATATGGATACATGAATATCTAATGTAATGAATCTATGGGTTAGCAGTCTAAAAAAAGTGCGGATCAATCATTTCTACGGAAGCTATAGCATACTGTAACGAACTATGTATGCCCTCTATCGTAGATTTCTTTAAGCTTTAGTTAACTCATTCTGAATTGAGAAACTGAAACCATCGATAATACAAAATACAAATAAAATATTTACCTTCAAATGGTTAACTTTTATTAATAAGTAATTTTTAATAAATATTTATTTAAAATACTAAAATATATCGAATTTAAGATGGATAAGTAAAATATGGAAATATATTGAATTATTTCTTAAATGATGTCTATTATCATCAATTATATACTTTGAGTTTCTATTATAATTAATTATTTAATTTTGTTTGTAAATATTTTTTGTTTATAATAAGTAAAAAAATTTAATTGAGTATAGAAAGTTGTTACACTTTTCTAATTATAAATAATATTCATGTATTCAGTAATTGTATAATACAGTTTAAGACTTATTATTTTAAAAACTTATAAAATTATAGTCAACTATAACGATTGCATTAAATGCAAAAAATTTATAATATAATATATTGTTTAAATCATAAAAACTTAAATTTGTTTCGTTAATCATTAATCGTCAGATGATAACATCACGGATGATAACATCTTTATATAATATATATTTATAAATTTTTATAAATTATATTAATTTAACTATCTTTATATTTTTACAAATTAGAAAAATTATAATAAGCATTTTCTTGAATAACAGCATCTGTCACGAATTAAATTATTTACCATGTGTGTCAGCGTCCTACCGGATGTTATTAATAGAAAATTATTGTCCACCTGAACAAACGTTTCAACACGAATTGAGATCGGATCTCATCCTTTTTAGAGACAAAACTTTCTCGATTGCCACCATATATTCTACCAGGTGTTGAAACATCCATGGGAATTACACTGATAACTCATCTCTTATTCTCACGATTCAATACATGTATAACAATGTAAACAAACTAATAATTATTTATTAATTTTTTGTAAAATGCGATACGAATAATAATAAGAAAAGAAGATTGTTTAAACAATAAAAAATGTAATATTTAAAGTCATTTTTTAAAAAATAAACAATGATAAAGAAATTAATTTTAACATATACTTTAATAGATAAAAACATTTTTTTAATCCTTTAGTTATATCATATGATTATAGTGTTACAATAGATTATAATAAGTAGTCTTTCTCAATCTTGTTTAATGATGTAATAATAAAATATAATGAACAGATAAAATTGTTTAAGAAGATCACGTCGCTTGACATGTGCAATTTAGAAATAATTAAACCGTTTTGCTGGTGTATATTGGAATAAAAGCGTTCCCATAACGATAATACAATAATCAGACACATGTCGTGAGCGTCACGAAACCACCTGGATGAGTTAACTTCTCAGGCAGTAAATGACCCCAACGCGATGACACAGCCGATTGTGTTACATTATTTTTAGCAAGGTTGAAATTTAATTTAACATTTTTGTAAAATTTTCGTTAATTATTGTGCAATAATTGTGAAAATTGTGCAATAACAAAATAAAACAAAATTTTTGTAAAGCCCACACGTTGAGGAATAACATTTTTGTAAAGTTATGTGTACGATATGACTCGTGAAAGAAATTACCCTCCGCAGCAAGAATATCGACGTACAAAGAATTTTCTAATTATCTGACTCAGAACAAGATCTCGTCTTCAGATGCAAATCCGTGTCCCACTTAAGCTACGTTGTAGAACGTCACAGGATATTTTGCATAATCCGAAATTTAACAATAACATGACAACTTTCACAGCTGCTACTCAGTATCCTTCACTTTTCAGAACATTGACCTAGTCTTGAAAGACTCGAGGGCAAGGGGTCGACGCGGTAACTCGTAAAAAGGTAACGAACACTTTGGATGTTTCATATAGATTATATTTCAGCTAACGGAGAAAGAGAGAGAGTCGGGGATTAAATTTGCATTCGCCACATTTCGCTAATTGCAACAAATTGCACACTATATCAACTGTGACAGCTTCAATGTACAATCAGTTATTATGCAATTAATGCGCCTAAGGCTAATAACTTCTATTAAGATTGATGATTTTCTATTATAGTCGTCCAAATTATGCTTATTCATTTAATTGCTTATTCATTTAACAGAAAAATGAGATAAAACTTTCAGTATTTATATTAACTTATTTATATTATAATACGAAGCAATAAATTGAAAAAAATGACAGTATGTTTGATGAAATCAGGCCACGTGTGCAATCGCATCTGCTCGTACTTCCCTCTGCAGAGTCCCAGGATCCCACGATCTAAGGTATACAAATGTCTCACCTAGAACAGCGTACTCGAAAAAAAGGATCATTATACCTCGCTGATTCCTTACGTCACAAAAGCCCGACACATGTTCGTGACGTCACAGTAGGCACACGTCATCTGGCGTGACGTCGTGCGACGAAGGGGGCCCGAAATCTTAAGCGGGGCATCTGCGGGGTGTCGGAATTAAGGGGAGGAAACCTGGAGAGATGGACTAAGATTAGGGGGACAGACAGGAAGGGGAAGAAATTGTGCAAGAAGAGAATGAGATGGAATTGCACGCGGCGCGTAACAAGGGGGGAGACACGTGGGAAAACGGCACGCGTCCCTTTTTGGACCCGGGTGTCTTTTACACCTGGAATTTTTCGGGCATTTATCAAGAAGCCCTCGATTTTCAAGGTGAAATTCCATCGTGTGACTTCGCGTGTCTATGAACCCCTCGATCGGACACGAGCGCTTGATCAGAAACGATCGATCGCAGACGTTCTATCTACCATAGTTCGTTTACCGTTCTGATATCGTCACACGTCGTCAAATTCGTAAATTCGTGTTCCACACATTTTAAGTTAAATATGGTATCTTAATATTATTTATAAAAGACTTAAAATTTTTAAGTTTACAATGCATTCTCAATAAATCCTACTATTTTTATAAATTATTAAATAATGATATGATTGAATGGAGATAGCTTTAATATATGCCAACTAAAGCCAACTAATGCCATTTGAATTTTCGAAAATAGCAGTATATAGGGCTGTGTAAAAAAAATATTTGATAGAGAGAGAGAGAGAAAGAGAGTGAGTGAATAAGAAAGAGAGAGAGAGAGAGAGAGAGAGAATTTAGTAAAATCGTTCTTTCCATGTAGGAATATTATGGAGTTATACTAACGCAGTATTAAATTCTTAAAATGGAATAATTCATAGAATAATTAGATTATTTATTTATTTTTATTTTTTATAATGCAATAAAAAAAAGTATGTTGAAAATCGAAATGGTTTTTATTATATTAAATCATTTTCGTCAGAATTTCAATTTGAAATTGTGTATAATTTTCTTCGGATTATTTTTCCGTATGCAAGACGATAGATATTCCCTATCGTACAATTTTATAGGGGCGTCTTTCGTAACCTCCGTTAAAGGGACCGCAAGTCGCCGAGCAAAGGGGGAGCAAGGACAATACGTTGCGCAAAATGCTTTTCTTGCTTGGCTGCAGAAGGGGAAGCTTGGCACGCGACCAACGTCACCTGCCCGACCTACTGAAGTTCTTATATCGATTTTCTTGAGTGCAGCTGCGACGTCGTGCTTCTTGCGTCAGTCATCGAACCGAGACGTCTTAAAGTCATTATTTATGCGCGTCATATGGTATAAACGTTGAGATTCTTCGTTTCATAAGATTTATGGGAAATTATATCAAGTACTTCTTTTTGTTATAACAATATGTACTGTTACAATCTTTAAAAAATTCAGATGATGTTCAATTGGCGTATATTGAAGTTACCTCCATTCAATCATATTATTATTTAATAATTTTTAAAAATCACAGGATTTATTGAGAACGTAAATTTTTTGCAATGCAAACCTAAAAAATTTGAAGAATCTTTTAAAAATAATGTTAAGATATCATATTTAACTTAAAAATTTAGCTAGATATAGATCTGAAAATAATTTTATTTGGACTTCAAAAATAATTATGTAAGATGTTTAAACTTGTTGTTAGAACTCTAAATTCTTTGGAATAGAATCTCACTCTAAAGAGATTCTAACTCTAAAAAGTGAGATTCTATTCTAAAGAATTAATAGAGAATATAGTATTTTTTCCAATTATCATGTTAAAACATTCTATATAATTATTTTAATGATTGAACAAAATTATTTTCAGATATGTATCTAATTAGATTTTTAGATAGATTATTAGATTTTAGATTTTAGTTCAGCAAAATCGTTCTGTCCGTGTATTCGTTTCAATTTGTATGTTAAACATTTAATTGATTAGTTATACTGGTAAGAACTAACATTTGTAATAATATGTGTAAAACATTTGTTGTTTCATCTAATATCTAAAAACGCTTAAATAAAAATTTATCATTATTTAATATTGTAAATAATTATTGAGGCATAAATTGAAAGAAGCTATTCTTGAAAGCTGCCCATATAATATCTACGATATTGGTGAAAAAAATGTCTTCGCATACATCAGCTGCAATTCCGAAATCAATAATCCAGGTGGCAGACGATGCCTGGCGCGTGCCAGCGTGTCTGGCAATAAGAGAATCGAAAAATCTTATAAGGAGGGGTTCTCTCTTCTTCGTGCAATCCGTGCAAGACCGATGCATTGTTTGCACCCTAGCCTGCAAACAGCACGAGTTCGTCGAGCAGCAGATGCAACAGACTTACTATCGACTTGTTTGTACTCTTCATTTCTTTTTTCATTCAATAAAGGAAAATCACGTCATCGCATTATTAATGTAACACGAAAAATCTAACTTAATTGTGAAAATTGAATATTTCTTTACGAAAAATCATGTTTTAGTAGAGTAACATTCGCTATGAGAAAATTGTTTATTTTATATCTACGAGGTGATTCTGAATATAGAATTTTTAACATTAGATTTACATCGAAAAAATTCATAAAAAAATTTTTTAATATTTTATATAAAAGTTATAAAAAATTATTTTATTTTTATATACTTCATATATAATATAAAAAAATAAAAAAAATTTTATTGTTTTAAATAAAGTTTTTTTTTCGATATAAATCTAATCTAATATTAGAAATTCTAAAATTATAGACACCTCACAAATATAAAATAATCAATTTTCTCATATCAAGTAAATAATTTAAAAAAGAAATATTAGAAGAAAAAAATTTTTACACGAAAAACCGAACAAGAAAGAAAATTATTCAATCTATTGTAAATGATTTGAATCAGTAATCACTTCCAAGATGTTTGGTTTGCTGTAATAAATTAAAAAATAAACTATAAAAGAATAATAAATATTTCTTTATTGACTTAGTAATAGTTTCAAAATATTTATTAATTAATTAGTTTCAAAATTGTATTTTTTGTGCGATATATTCTTTGATCATTTTATCTATCATTACCATAGAATATACTTTCCGATGTTCGATGTCTGTCTTTCGAAATCAATTTAGCTATCCGCGCGATGAATAAGAGACTGCAGTGTGAAAAGACCGGAAAGTCCGACGGTGGAAAAGATTTTTCCGTGCGACCATCTGCATTTTCTTCATTCTATTTATGTATGCAAGAAGCTAGCACGAAGCTGAGAGCTAGGTATAAATTTCTCACAGCAAAGTAACCAGTGATCCGCAATTTCAGTCTCGAGCCGGTTTAGATGCATAAACCTAACTCGTTCGAAATGACAAATTTTACTGGAGGTCGACACTCAATAGCCTAGCACGAAAAATTTGCATGAAGCTATATCCGGAAGATCATCGAGTGAAACATGTCAATCGCTATGGTGAAAAATCTTTGCGTTCCTACTTATCTATTGTCCTTAAACTAATGTATCCCGACTAAAGGGAGAGATCTCAGAAACTTTCATAGCGTTTATTTGAAATGCGGTATAATCTTCGAATTTTATCAAATGATGGTTCTTAAAATTATTATGAATAGTTATTCCTTAAATTAAAAATTTAGCAACATAAATATTTTATTTATTTATATCAAAATAAGTCCTAATGAAAATCAATTATCTATTAGTACACTTAAGTGAATATCGGTAATTTAAATTACTGTGCGAAAGCAACTTATGTATGTCAATACTAATGTATTGATCCGAATCAATCAGAGCTTCTGCTGAAAAATTGACATGCCGAATACATAGACGAAGGATCAACTAACATCATTTGGACCTGTTCCGGCATCCCAGAGGAGGGTTTACGGGAGGGAGGAGGAGGGACCCACCGTAGCAGAGAGGGCCCTTGACGGTAGCCGATATCGGGTACACAGAGCCGAGCGATACCGAAGAGGTTGCCGAAGAAGCCCGAGGACGATGGTGGGAACGCATGGCACGGTGTGTTCTCACCAGCTCTCTCGGGGCGCCTAGCTGCGAGGAGCGTCGCCGCAAGGTTGCTGCCTTATTGCTGCTACGATGTTGAGGCCCATACTGCTGCAGCCGGAGCTAACACCGCGCCGTTGCAGCAACCTGCCGCTCCGCGACCTCGTTGGTTGCCATCTCGCGCGATGACAACCGTGTTCCGCGACGAGCGCCGACCGAAACTGGACCCCATATGACCCGGTCGGCCTATCGACCCTCCTCCATTGTTTCGTTCGCGTAATAGCGCATCCGGAACTCTCAAGTGCCCTCAAGACCGCGGCGCAAGAATGTAATGCGAGACGGTTCCTCCGGATATGTTTGCCAAAGATGTTTGGCCTTAATAAAAAAGCTGATCTTAATTGTCAAGATGTTCTATATAAGATAATATATATTATTGTCAATTTTAAATTTACGAAGCGAACAATAATGCGAAATTTTGCAGTGAAATTGTAGATATTCATGTTTAATATGATTAGTATATATATATATATACTAAGTGAGAAACTGTAACAATAAGTGCAAGATTAATCATATTAAAGAATTTTATAACAGTTGTAAAGCTTTTATTGCTGAATGCAGCCATTAAGAGAAGATAACAGAAAAAAAGTTAATTTGATATTTTTTGTCAACTCATCGGAATAATTACTGTCGAACTGTTTGAATTTTTAAAAAATATTAGCCAAAAGACGATACGTGATTTATAATCGCACGTTGCTCTTGTCACGCATAATACTGTTGGTCGGACGACCGTGTAAAGACAGTAAAGAGAACAGTATAAAAACAAACTTGTATACTGTAGGGATTGTTGTGCGTTCAACTAAAACAACCAGAAGAAATCTTGCGATCCCATCAACGTACGGCGTGACGGAGGGTTCTTTCAGGTTGATCGAAGACTAAACAGATCATGTTTCCTAAAGATCAGCCGCTAAATGATTTCAACGGAGTCGTGAACATATTAGATTTAATATTGATTCATGCGAACTATCAAAACGCGCGATCGGATGGGCAAGAAAGATTAAATCATTATGACCGTGGCAAATCGCACGGTGAGTGCTCTATTAATTTTTTTTCTTTCCCTTGTAATATTTAAACCGTATTTTTAAATAATAAACTTTATTAGTAAGATCAGCGAGCGATTACGCATGAAGTCTGAAAGGAAAGAGAAGAAGAAGAAGAAAAAGAGAAGTCTAGACCGCAAAGTAAAATATTCCCACAGGAGGACGATGAAACCTCCCACGATTCTCAAAGGGAAACAGTTACGCCGCGTCAACAAGGACGCAAAATTTCAGCCTTTCTATGCAAATACATACCTGCCTCCGCACGGCCTGACTTAACACTTCTCTTTTTCCCTTCCTAATAAAACGTCGAATCCTACCGAGGGCCGCGAGTTCCTCGTGTGTCAGCCACGCGCACCGCCATAGCGGTCAGACCCCCATAATGGATGCACGAGGCACGGCTCGTTTCCTTTTCTTTCCGTATATCTTTTTCGCTCCTTCTACACGACCCTCTCCCTCCCTCTGTCCTTCTCCCCTCTCTCTCCGCCCTTTGCGTGCTCGCCATTATAGGCACCCGGAATCCACCGACATGACGGAATATAAGGCAAAGGGTGAAGCCGAACGCGAATCGCAGAAACGTGGGAACCGTCGCCAGGTGATTCTTCGCCGTAAGCTCGTAAGCGTCGTGCGGGCACGAACTTTTGCGAGCCAAGGTAAAAGACTCTGCCACTCCGGAAAGGGGTACGCGAGAATGGGACGGTCCTCTCCGGGCTCTCAATACTTACGCAAGGGGGATGCAACTTGCATCAAATGCTGTGTGCAAGAGCAGTCATGTCATGAGAGACTGAAGCTATACGCGATTTTGAATAAGGCAACCATTATAACTATTTAAATTTACAAAAAAAATTAAAATCCATTTTTAGAAAATTTAAAAAAATTATTGATAAAGTAAATTTGTTAATATTTACAAATATAATTAATAATCAAGATAAACAATAAAAATTAAGATTTAAAAATAAAAAATTTTATATATAATATATATAATTTTCAAATATTTTAGAAATTAATATTTTTTTTTCTTATATATTCTCGTGAAAATAATCAACATGAAGATTTTATTATTTGGAATAAATCAGAATTACCTGAGCGAGTTTGCTATTGTAAAGCATTTTTCTTTCATGTGTCCAGCACACGACTCGATTCCCAGCGGTGAAACCCACTGACCCAATTCACTTGAATGAAATATTTTTGATTCACGATTGGCATTTTCAGAACTATTGTGCTAAAGACATGTTCGTGTTATCTTCTACAATTTACCGTATAAAATTTCAGTTATAGTCCTTTTTTTCTCTTTCCTATTGAAATTAATTTGTTACTGATACTTATGTTTCAATTACTTATTTAATACTATTGGAAAAGTATTTAAAAAATAATATAAAATCACACAAAATTGAAATTTTTTTATAAAGGTAATATTCTCCTTTAGATTTTATCAATTATGTTATTTATTAATAATTCAAAATGTGTTTCGAGTTTAAAATTAAAACGTAACACTATAATAAGAAAAAAATATATTACAAGAATATTTGTCCACATATTTTCCTTTTGGAAGAAACGAATGGCGAACGCTATAAGTGACGCCGCTGGCGTTTTTTTTTTTCATTCAATCCCACGGAAACGAGTTATTTTCCTGTATTTACAACCACGTTTCCCGGGAACGACAATCCAGATGTCGTCCTATCGACCCCACGCATGTATTTTTTTAGTGCATACCTCGACATCGATATATCAGGGTTAACTATGGTATACATATTATATATACTAATGCTCACACGGATTTTAGTTCTCGTGAAAGATTATGAAGCTCTCTTTCCTTGGGGAAGTTAGTTTTTTCGATTAATATATTACGCGAATAACATCGCGTGAGATTCGTATTGTACATAAAGCAGAAGGAGGGGATCTCTTTAAACTAAAAAAATCAGCCTCCTTACTGCGAGCGGAAATGAAGATTTCGAGACTTAGGGGTAACATTTCCTTCCTGTATGATCTTATGACTGCGTGGGTGCGAACTGCAGGTGCATCCCAAGATCGAACCCCAAAAGCAGAGGATGGGCGTTCCAAATTTAAGACGTGACGCGCCTTCTCGATCTTTCTCGAGAAGTTTGTGGTCAAGCCAAGTACTCTGAGGCTCTCAGCCTCCCGGGGTTAATGAGAAGGTCGCGACATCTGACCGAACGCCTTCCGTTATGACAGCTAGGTTGGAATATTTATGGGAAATTATGGATCATGGGAAAAAAGAAAGGATCCCGTGTAATGGATGTAACAAAGCGTTTAAAATCTGCTTGTCCAATACTTATTAATCTATACTTTGCAATGTAAACATTTTTGCAGACTTACTGGTAAATTATTATTTCACATATTTTAGTCTTTTTCTTAATATATTTTTTATGATAAATTGTTTTAAAACATTCTATATTAAAAATATAAATAAGATATTGTATTTTCATAAACTCGCGAATATATTTTATATCTATACAAAAAAAAATGGAAGTATTGTCTTGCAATTAAACACGAATCGGCTATAAGCAATTTCAAATGAAGGGTATCTACAAAAACAGAAACAAGGTTATGGATTCTTTTGTTAAGCCATTTATATTCTTTCAAAAATTTCAATGAGTTAAACCGTTACTAACGTTTAAGCTGGTAGAAAATTTTTAAAATTTTTTGTAGCATTGCTTATCATGCTTGAGTTTTCTACATAATTATTTAAACGATTCAACAAAATTATTTTCAAATTTGTATCTGATTTTCGATACTTCAGCAAAATCATTTTTTTCGTGTAGATACAAAATTATCTTTTCTACATCCAATATAAGTTGAAGATATTTAAATTTGACTTTCACATCAAATTAAGTATAAAGATGATTTCAGTTCACAATAAGCTAAGTATTGTGAATTTATTTGCATACATTTCGAGTAATAACTGCTTGTCAATCGATTGTTATCGAATTAACATAAACAACACTTATATGAAACGCGAAAAGATTTTTATATCATATGGTATGTCATAAATACAGAATCGTTTCAAACATCTGGGTATCGATACTTAAAAGTGCATGAACGTGAAAAAAATTTCAGATCGATTGTATTTATCGAGTCATCTCGTCAGGATCTAATTTTTAATCGTCTAATAACTTAATTTAGCTAAAGAGCTCTCATTGCTTGAACATGAAACGCATAGCTGTTCCTGCAAACGAGGTAATTTATCGTAGCTAGAGCTCCCGCGCGAATTCATGATATAACACTAACAAAGAAATGATATTCACTAACAAAGAAATGATTTTTTCACCAGTATTATTTGCCTATAGCGCGCGTGATTATTTTGTTTGTTCCGGATTTTATATATTATCTTCTATAAGATATACGAGACAACAATAAAAAAAAAGTCTTCTACATTTGATAAAACTTTTGCGTATAAAATTAAAGTATAATTTAAAAAATAAAAAACATGTAGATTATAAATTGTTTTTTTTTAGATATAATAATTTGAATAAGACGTAACCGTCAATGTCAATACAGCACAAAATAATTGATGAATCTTAGTTTTGTATATAATATGTATGTTTGTACTTTGAAACATATTTTGAAAGCTTAACGTAACGTACCTTAACGAAATAAATCAATGATGTAAGACCATCCTCAGAAGATCTTAAAATGCCGGAAGTAAAACGTAAAGCATTGATCAATAGTTTTTTTGATATACTAACTTAAGCTATAGAGATTTATTACTTTATTGTTCTATTGTTCAATGAAAATATTTAATAGAAAAGCGAATATTATTAACAGATTGTTTAGTTAAATTATATTTATATTATACATTTGTCTACATGAATTATAGTAAATTATAATTTCTATGATATATTGCTTCTTCTTATATTTATATACTTTATTATTTTATTCTTTGGATAAAAAAAATATAGCTCTATAAAAAATTGTATATATATATATATATATATATATATATATATATATATATAAGTAATTTAACTTAAGTTAACTAAACTAAATAAATAATTAAATTAA
>NW_012130107.1:425505-430232 GCF_000143395.1 Atta cephalotes | reverse complement strand
ATATATAAGTAATTAATTAATTACTTATATATATATAGTCTTCTTCTTACTTATTATTATTATTATTTATTTATTTATTTGTAAGTAAAATAAATAATNNTATAATATATATATATATATATATATATATATATATATATATATATGAAACAGTTTTACTAAAGTACCTAAAAATAAGTACTAAAAATTTAGCTACAGATACAGATTTGTAAATAATTTTATTAAACTTAAAATAATTATAGTTTGTCGAAACTTGTTGTAACGTTGCTGTAGCATGTTTGAATTTTCTACATAATTATCTTGATGATTTAACAAAATTATTTTTTGATCTGTATGATGTATAACTAAATTTTTAGATATATCAGCAAAACCATTCTTTCCCTGTAACGAAATTTTAAGCATCGATTTCGTAATTCAAAAGTAATTTTGTTATTTTAATTCGCAATTTTATATAGGTGAATTAAGTTTCTCTCTCTAAAATATGTGTAAAAAAAAAGAAAAAAATAAAGCCATATTGCACATTTTATACATTCACATTTCACAAATAGCGAACACGTCAGAACATGTCACTGCGTTAACAGCGACAGCTTTGTACAGATAAATAACAGCACATTTTAAAACAATTCCCACGTGAGAGGCCCTGCACTCGGTCTCATATGCACCCGTGCAATCCGTGCATCGGATCGCATTGCGCGCGCCAGCCACACTTATGACGCGCGCATACGCATGCACATACACATGTCGGCACGCAATGTTTGCCCTTCTCTGTCAGATGATCCTCTATTGCATGCCTTTGTGCTTTACCGCTGCTACAGTCGATGCGCGCTAACAATCAGTTCTTTTTCATCGATGTCACGCCGTCCGCGTCGTGACAAAAATTGATTGAGCCGCTCGTAACATTTTATCATTAGAATTTTACATGCCATTATTACAATGTATGGAACGAAACGTCTATAGTGTATTTTTTTGTGAAATAATGAAGACAAAAAATAAAATAATTATATAACGCTTATATTTAGCATTTGTTTATAGAAGATTGTAAGATACTCTTGTAAAAAGTTTTCTTGTAGGAAGTACTTATAAAGGATATAATTATACCAATTGAAAATAAATTAAATATATCGCCTGCCTGGTTGCAAATTGTCCAAACCACTTCCGATATTATCTTCACAGGATGTAGCCCAAATTAAATAAGCGACTGCGTTGCACGAGGTTATATCCTGCAGACGGCGTGAATTCCCACACATCAACAGGTCTCAGGAGGGCCGAGGACCTCCCCACCTTTGGAGTACCCAATATCCCACTCCGGGACGGACTTTTCCCCACTCTTTACGGGTACATCGGCATGCGGTCTTCGAAATCGAAAACAGTTACCCTCAATATCCCAAGCGAGGCGTCCATCAGTGAAGATGGACTTCTTTACATATCACTTTAACTTAATTTCGAAGTCACACGTTGACACAAGACCGACTGCCTGACTAATGGCAAAAATTGTTCTATTTATTTATTTAAAATAAGCATCGGTGCTTACTTTGGTGCAAATATTTTTCATACTTGCATGTTTGAAAGCACTTGGTTGTTGAAAAGAGTTTCAGTGTTCTTTAGTGCAAACGTTCAACTTTGACTTATATTGTGAGTGTAATCAAGATCAGGATAATTCTCAAGAATTAATTTAGTAATTAATTACAATAAGTGCATTCACGCGCACAGAAGATATAATGATCAAGATTTCTGCTTAATAGTGGATTACCATAACTACAAAATGTTAGGCAGTGAGGAAGAACTCGAGCCTCAGACACATTCGGGAATGACGAAAGCGGAATTGAGGAGGGTGAATATATTTTGTAATCAGACGAGATTAATTCTCCGTTGGCAATGTTGAATTTTAAAGACAGTCAATTTTTTGATTGACAGTTTTAGATAAATTAAATTTGATTTAAATTAAATAAAGATAAAATACAACTTGTGTAACAGTAAACATTTGTTAATAAAAGTTTTATAAGTCTAAGAATGTTTTAAGAATTTTTATGTAATCCGGAACAAAAAATATAATCTGCACTGAAGTTTAAAAACCTATTTTGTGAATGAAGGGTGAAAATTTCACATTGTCGAAGGCTGAATCTTTTCAATCATTTCAATTATTCCGAATCATTCTAATCATTCCAATTTTAATTGTATAGAAAGTTTTTATATCAAAAATTAATATATTTTATTCGAAACAGAAAGAAGTAACAGACATGATGTTTAAAAAAAATATTTACCATTGTGAATAAATAATGAATATTAATCCTATTATTTCAGAGCAACAAACCGATTATGGAAAAACGACGACGTGCTCGAATTAATCAATATCTCGATGAGCTGAAGAATTTTATACTCGTTAGTGAAAAAGACGTAAGTAGTATTTAATTTTTTTTTTATAATAAAATAGAGATTTTAAATACTGGTCAGTACTGATTAAAATAGCTAATTAATTGATATTACTTCTACATGAAAATTAACATTTTTTAAATCTTTTAATATTTTAAACATAATATTTTAAATTACTCTGTCAAAATAAAGTAAAGTAAAGTGACAAACGACGACATCAGCAAAACACTGAAATGATAGCACGACATTGCATGCCAGTCAGTACACGCATGATTTTGTTTGCCCTTGTGAGATACACATTGCTGGCGCCGTGTTAAAACATGTCGTAGAAAAACGTGACTTCTGCGCTGTTTATCTAGAGACGTGATCCGCTTTATGAAAGATAACATAAAAAAATGTGCTACCTTTGATCATATTCTGAAGAATGTCAAAGAAATAAACATTTTTGCATTTACAATATTATTACATATACATATGTATATATAAATATATATATATATATATATATATATTATTTTTTTTTTCATTTCCTTTGAACTTGTCTAGCCACGTGCTCAATCAATTTTAACATTTTATCCAAAGTAGGAAAAATTAGACAGTCTTTTATTATTAAAAATTGTTGTATTACAAACTATATAAAATGTTCAACTTAATATTTTTTAAGGCAAAATGAAATCGTGTATTCCTGTCGATTTAATATCTATTTAAAAAATTTAATTTTTGTTACGATAATATAAAACTCTGAGATATATAAGACTAACTGATCATTGTGTCGGTAGCGGAAGTTGTCATAACGGATGTATATTGAATGTATTTGATCAGGTTGTCCACTGTGGACCCCTTTTCCCGTCGGCATCCTCTGCGACAGGATCCGTTTTAGACTAGAAGATTGGACGAAAGGAATGGGGGTACGTTTTGTTTTAGTATTTTAGATGTCTCCGCATGGGAAACACATGGAAACAGGATCCTCATACAGGATCCGCATAATCTCTGTTCTGCAGATTTTACAATAACATTTGAACTGGTCAAAAAAAAGGACAGAGGAACCTCTTAAAAAAATCTCCAATTGCTTCGCTTTGAAACTGACATGTTAATATCTGTAACTTTCAAAATCACATTCGTTATTTCAATACTGTAGAGTCAGTAATGATTTGAAATGTAATGTTTAATATAAATATATCAACGTATTTAAAGATAGAAAAAATTAAAAATTTTCAAATAAACCAAAAGAAGAAAACTATTAAATAAATGAACTTTCACTGAAGTAAATGAATTGATTATTGATTAATTAAGATTTATCTTGCTTTTTTACGGATCAAAGATTCTCTGCCGCGTAACACAATCCGTTGAGGTTGATTTCTCAAACAGGGATGTATAACAAGACAAGACGCTCTCACCATTCTTTCTCTTCACTCTCGTCCAGATGACTTCCGCTACCTGCTCACTTCAGTGTGTCCGTCCCGTTTGTCCGAAACGCCCCACGCGTGTTCGTGGGAACCTCGAAATAATTATTACGAAGAAAAAGAATCTCATCTCAGGTTGCAGCCTCTTTTGTTGACCGTATCATCTTTAAGGATCCAGCTCCGGTCCGCGACGACGGTGCGGATCAGCGAAAAAAGGGGAGATGCGCAACGCCTCTGCTTTCTTTTTTTGTCAGTCCTTTAACAGGTGCCATTTCTCCGCTCTTGAGTCTTGGGTGTCAAATTCACTCGCGGGAAAATCGATATCTGCGATATTTCTCTCATCCTACGCAATATATTATTCTTGTTATATTTTTGCAAATAATTTATTGGCACGGCTGGTTTTACGTATATAATTTTATTGCATTTCTTAAAAGTCAAAATGCTATGTACCAAATCACAAGGCATTTATATGTGTAAATGATCTTATATCGACTCCCACGCTCATTCTTTAAGTGATCGCAAATTTACCATAAAAATGCGAACGTCGGGATGATCCGACAGGATAAGGTTCAAAGAATTGAGAGGATACAATGGACCCTTGAAAAAGAGGACCATACTACTATTGAGGTATTGGTGGTTAAAGGGCTGATGGGAATTTCTACGGCATAAGCTCGATTCGGGGAAGGTCACGTTCATCAGGATATCTGAAAAAATCCGCTTCGTGATATTTTCGAATCGTTTCCCACGATTGAATTGATCGTTCATAAGTGGCAAATTATTTAAGAGTAATTTTATTTAGTAACCTTATTTTATATATTAACGATTTAATTTAAAAATTAAAATAATAATGAACACACAATAAGTAATAAAATAATGCATTATTTCATATATATATATATATATATATATATATATATATATATATATATTATTATATATATTATATATATATAT
>NW_012130107.1:417437-424682 GCF_000143395.1 Atta cephalotes | reverse complement strand
TATTATTATATATATATATATATATATATATATATATATATATACAGTATATAATTTATTACTTTATATATTCATATATAATATATGTATGAATTATATACGATATGTTATAATGTATACATATGTATACAATTCACATTCGCTTATCGATAGATTATTCCATAATGGCATGTTTGTGAGAGATAAACGTCCCTAAGCAATTCACGCGTGACTTGAATAAAACGATTGTTAATGATCTATTGCATGCGGTTTATAATAAAAAAATCTAGGAGAATGTGTGTGAGAACAGAGCGTCCTTAGGTGCCCTTAGGCACTAACTATAAAATAGGCTGCATTAGCTACTGTAGTTGCTAGACTGTTATTACGGTAACAGTTCACATCAAGTCAATTATATGGGCGTATCGCGTCATCATACTATACATTTCTTCAATAGAGGATCGATGTCGAAGAATTCTTCTTCTGACAAGAAGTCAATTCCTCGGATATAGTTACTGATCTTTGAATAAGAAGAAATCTCCCATTTTATATCCCTTTTATTGTAATATCCCTTTTACCGTACCTTTATTGCCGACTAACTTCCGTAGATAACATAGAGCTCTTTCAGTACCGATGCACGTTATACTTTCTAACTTCTCGACCGAAAGGTCATTTAGGTCATTTCAAGGTCATTCTTTTTCTATCCAAATATGTTTAATGGATAATATAATAATATACACAATTTGTTTTTGTATTATTAATTATTATATCAATAATTTATATTGTGACTTTTATCATTTTTGCTTGTTATAGCCAACTAGGCACTCGAAGCTCGAGAAAGCCGATATCCTCGAAATGACGGTGAAGCATATACAAACGATGCAGCGGCAGCAATTGAGTACCGCCGTCGCCAACGATCCGGTGGTACTAACGAAATTCCGTTCCGGATTTTCCGAATGTGCTACCGAAGTATCACGATACATCAACCGCCTCGAGAACGTCGACCCTGCCATCAAGCAACGATTGGTATCACACTTGAACAATTGCGTGAGCCATCTCCAGCAAATGGCGCCATTCTACAGCCAGTACGTGCCCTACATGCCGGAACGTCTCTATCCGGAGGTAAAGGTTGGTTTCCAGAGCGATTTCCAGAATGGGGATGAGAATAACAACGGTAGCGCGAGAATACAGATACCGAATGGAGTCCAATTGATTCCGAGTCGACTGCCAACGGGCGAATTGGCATTCTTGGTGCCGCAATCCGCCGGGATCTCCGCGAATTTTCCCTTTTTTCCACCAGCTACGGATACATCTACAAGGATCGGTCAATCGTCGGCTTTTACCGCCGTTCATCGGCCACACACCCCATTACTAAGCCCTTCGACTTCCACGTCGAGTTACGGCGATGAGAGTCATCATTCGGAACATCCACGGGCGACGACGCCTAATCATCATCAGCCACAACATCAATTCAAATTACCCGAACAGAGTCCTGCGTCCTCAAAGAGCTTCTCATCTTCGCCAGAAACCCAGAAACCGCAAATTAGCTCGACTAGTGACCGAAAGTCACCCGCAATGACATTCTTGGAATCTAAGGTCGTGGATAATAATGTTGCAAATAAAAAAGACGTTGCGGAAGGTTTGGACAATGCCACTCATACGAATGGTACCATAATGCACGGTTTGCGACAGCCGCTTTCCGTAATTACAGACAAGACTTACAATCGCGTCTCGAGTGGCTTGCTGCTCAAGAGAGACGGTTTCAGAAGACGTCATTCCGACGGGCTTTTGGCGATCTCAGATAAGAGACCAAGATATCAAGAACCCACTAGTTCGACCTCCTCGATGAATAATACCGACGTGCTTAAGAGCACAAATGAGCAATCTTCCGCAATTCCTACCCAAGATTTGCCCGGAAGTCAGAATTGTCAGACACCACGAAATTGCAATGCAAATTCCGATAACTTCCCAGCAAGCCCAGCAGGTTCTTTTGCTACTAACGGCGATATGTGGAGACCCTGGTGATCGTTATTGCTAAAAATGAAAGATTAAAAATATTACGAAATTGAACAATTATTTTGGAAATATTTAACACAAAAAGGCGAATTAGATGTATTTTCTGATTAGAAATTATCAAATTATAATTGATTAGTGAGAGCGTGCCATGAAAATATCATTTTACATATTTTGAAAATTTGTTTCGGTTTGCATAAATCACAGAAATAATCAAGAAAACAGAATTTTTGTGTGATACATATTATGTATTTCTTGTTAAACTCGGTATTTTGAAATATCGTAAGTAATTCTAGTAAATTAAAAAATAGTTTAAAGATAAACAAGCTCACTTTAATGATGATAAGGCGATTTCGTGCGTGAAATTAATTATATATTTTCTGAGTAAGTACTGTTAATGTACTTGATGCATCATTATGCATCTTCGCCATTTCGTAAAGACTCATAAGCTTTAAATAGATTAAACAATATTTTGTTAAGTCTGTCACAACGCGTAATATGTGAATAGCCCTGTATATATTTCCATTTATTATTTAATTAATTAAACCTGTCTCTTATAAATTATAATATTACGTAAATCAATATTATACGAGTGATGACTATTTTCAATGATCTGCGATGTCTAACGATGGTCAGTATTGTTAATTAACACGTTTACTGCTACAAAGATCTTAATGTACTCCGCAAAAAACAAATTAAATGTCACATAATTTGATTTTAAGGTAAATTTTTACAAATTTTTCTAATTAAGTCAATTCCATAATATACACTGTTAGAAATGTAATCACGAGTTTCCTTTACATGTAAATGAAGCTCATGATTAAATTTAAGTTACAGTTATCTAAATGTAATAAATGTGTGTATTAAATTTATGAAATTTAATGTACTTTTCACAAAATTTTGTGAAAAGTATATTAAAAATCATAAATTTTCATGAAAAATACATTAAATTTCATGTACACAAATGTACTTTTCAGTTATAAATACATCAAATACATTAAATTTAATATAATGTCATGAAATTAAGTTCAAATTATGTAACTTAAAAGTATATTAAATTTCATGAAATTTTTAACAGGGTATAGAATTTTCTATATTTTGTTAATTGCGTTTTATTCGTATATTAATATGATATATTAAAACATTAAAGTGGCGACTATCATTCGTGGCATTCAACGTGTTAAAATAATGTAAAGAGTTTGTGATAAAAAAATATAACATTGAAATACGATCTTGAAAAAGACACGATGTTTATTTCTTATTTTTTATTATTGCATGTACAATACATTCGTCGACAAAATAAATAAATTTATAGAATGGAAACCAACCTCATTGTAAGTGTTACAATTCTATCTCGCAAAAAAGCTCCTACATATTCTACCAATATTCCACGATCTACCATATTCCACGATCTCGTAAAAGCACGGAAATTTTCCTCGTTGAAAGAGCCATCGGAGGCGCTTTACCCTTTTAAGGAGCGTTAAACGCGCTCCGATTCATAAACTGGAACTTATTCTTTCCTTTTTTGCCGATAAAGGAGCAAAAAGCTGTGGAGAATGAGAATTTCAACCACCTGTTACACCGCAAAACCACCCGCGTTCTCATCGACTGAATGCTTAAACTGATTTATCGACAGAAATCGCAAACTTTGTAAATTCCCTTAGTCTTATTCTTAGAGCGCACGTACTTATGTTTAAAAAAATTTTAAATTATTGCTTACTGATACAGAGATGATCAAACAATACAGTCGATTACGCAACCGGAATGTATAACAAAAATATACCCAAAATTTATGAGGAATTCGAACGATTTAACAAATCATTGCAAATTTAACATTTGTTTTATCTGGCTGATTTAAATAGTCATAAATATGTAGTTGTCGCTGTGACATAGTATTATTTACAACCAGTTTTAACGTATTGAAATCCTGTACAAGTTCGAGCATTGACAGTGAGATGGCGACACATATATTTGAGATTAATTCATATTAAATTTTTTACTCTCAAACGCAATCATCAAAGAATGCCTGTAAATTATGACATTACGAATTTTCATTACATTTTCATCGCAAATAAATCTAATTTGCTAGAAATCGAAACATAAAATTAACAGAATGTTTCTAACATTTGTTGATTAGTTTTATATTGAAACGAACAAAATTACAAGTAAAAACTAAAAAAAGGAGGTACTAGTTTATCTGTTTGTAAAGTATTTTGTATTATCGTGTATATTTTTAAAACCGATATTACTTAAATATCATTAAAGTTGATATAATTAACTATGGCAATAAAATGTTTTGTTTAATTTCAAATACTTCAATAGGGTACAAACAATGCTACTTTCATTAAAGATTATTGTATTCATTTTTTTAATATAAGGAAAACGAAATTAAAAGGAACAGCGAATTTTATTTTAGTTTCTTTCTTCGATCCTTGTGTGACGGGGTATCGTCCAACGTTGCGCGAGGCATCGAAGTCGCCGATTCGTTCGCTTAAATTCGGGTTTAATATCACACACTCTGCTCGTCCCTTTTCGATATTCACGTACACAATGGGCCTCGATGTCGGTGTATATATAGATTCTGGCTGTGAGTAACTCCCGTACACTATATCACGAGTATAAATAATTACTCCAGCGCACAGCAATTACTATAAGTTATGGCACGGCCGCTACAATTTGCAATGTCAAGACATAAACACTGCTACCGCTTACATTTGAATACATTAAGACGATGGGAGTCTCTGATTGGACCGACGGGAAGTGGTGCGGTCCCGTATCGGTATGTGAGCTACGATCTGGTGGTTGACGATTTTTATTGAGGAAACGATCATCTCGCGGGTCTCTCCCGGCAATCATGGCCGTTGCTATTGCAATCGCAAGTTGCCGTTTGATGGATCTCCATTCCCATTCCGTTCGCGAGCACACGTTAAAATGGATCTGCGATTTTCCATTGATGTGTTGAAGTATTTATGGGATGACAGAGATCTATTCTCGTACAATTGTCTTATGATAATCCGTGGATCTTACGTTCGTGATAGATTGCACGATTACAGAGCCCAATATGTATCTCGTTTTTTTCTCAATTTGGATGTTTATCGCGAGAATGGAAAAATGAATCGCAACGATTGACAATGAAGAGTCTTATGCTTGCCCAACGGCGGATCTCTTAAATGTTGAGTTGACAGTCCAATTAACCTTTAGAGGACGAAGATATATTTTTAAAATCTTACAGCTTTTTCTTGAGTAAGATTTACAATAATTCATTATTTCATTCCTTGTCTCAAAATATAACACTATTTCAGAGCCACTCAATCTATAGCATTCTGTAAAGGTTAAAAGTATAGAATAGCGAAGAAGTAGATGCTAATTTTTGTCTAAAAAAAAATTGATGATCTCTTCATGCCAATCTGTAATAAATTTAACATTCCAAGTTGTTTGATACAAGCATATTGCGAAATTAGATATATCATAATCTACCATTCGCTACGGCGAATGATGTAAATGCATAGCGTGCAACGCTAAAGATCTATAAATCACAGGGAGCAATCGCGAATCCGCGATAGCGGTGAGAGAAAACCTATAGCCGCGTGCTCGCAGCTCTATTCTCTATTACCAGAATCAAGTTCGAAACAGCTTCCCAGACCAAACCATGATCTTGCCGGGCAACTCATCGATCGGTTGAAAAAACGATCGTCGAAAGCCAACCGAGTGCATAGGCTGTTTTCGTTGCGGTATACGACCAGACGCGAGTGCCTCCGGACGGCGGATATAGCAATCGCCGAGTGTTTTTCGCGAGTAGTTATATTTCGATGGGTATCCGATCGCAAAAGAGAGAGGAAACGACGCCGGGTGCCGACGCGCGAAGGGTAAGGGGGGAGGGGGATGATGGAGGCGGAGGTTCCGTCCGCGCGTATGTGCGGCCGCCAGGCCATTTGCCTCTGCGGTCTCTTGATTCCTAGCGACTAAATTTTCATCTGTACTCATTCAAGTTTTAATGTGTTTTTGCGGCATCAGTCATTCAAACTTAATCAACAACCGGTTACACGTCGGTGCGCGAGCGCGACCACACAGATTCGCGCGGCGTCGTCGGTACAGGCGGTAGAGGCGGTAGAAGCATACGCGGGGTGGCCGCGTGGTGCGGCTCGCGAGTGTGTAGGTGTGCGGGCGCGACGGAATATTGGTCGGGCGCACTGTGACGAGAGCGTATTAATTATAACTCTGGTCAGAGGAACGTCAAGAGATGCTTTCGCAGATACCTACGATAAATTGTCGGTTTACCAGCAAATCTCATTTCCAAACCCCGCCATTTTTCCGCTCGTTTATCCACGCCCATTGGGAGAGCACCGCGCGCTACGGCGCGCTCGGCCAACGTCGCGGTATTCCCTTCCTTTCACGTGTACACACGTGTGTATATCCGGCCGCAGTGCACGACTGTCGCGTGCACAAGAGTGCGATGACAGCGGAAGGGAGAGCGTTTTTACCCAATAAAGTTGGTGAGCGTAATAGGAATGTCGGCATTAACGAGTTCATTCGGCGCTTATCGGGCATTGCCGGTCTGCGACGTGTCATGATAAGGTTTTATTCATTTTGAAATCCATAGAATATCTTGCGTATGTTTTTCGTGCGATTATTAATCGCGTCAGAGCGCAGAAATTACCCGTGACGTCAAAATAAATTATACCATTTTAAATAATATTAGATTTATCAAGAAATTGTCGAAATTTTCATATCACAAAGTCTTACGAAAATATTTTATCTTGAAAAAAGATCTTCTCATGTATATATAAATGTAATTTAATTAATTAAATCATTTTAAATTTAAATGTAATATTGCAATACATTACAGTTTACGTGCTCAATGTATTACAATACGGTTACCACGTTGAGAAGGAAAAAAAAAGATGGAACTAAACCACGCAATTAATTGGCCAATTTCCAAACATTCTTTGTAAACCTCAGTAACGAAGTTTTGTACGATACACAGTACCGAATTAGCTAAGCGTAGCGGAGAAGTGTCGGTGCAAGTAGTCCGAGAGACATTTATTTGGCTGTCTCCGAAGCGGTTGGGAGTTCCGAAGAGAGTGTGGTACTGAAGGGGAGCAAGTAAGAGATACTGTATTAGCCCTAGTAGGAAGTAGTATATCCGATAGAGAAAGAAACACAGCAGCGGTAGCAACCTCGAGTAAGATAGGATATAGACAGAAAAAGAGAGAAGGAGAGAGAGAGAGAGAGAGAGAGAGAGAGAGAGAGAGGAGG
>NW_012130107.1:414715-416443 GCF_000143395.1 Atta cephalotes | reverse complement strand
GGGGGGGGAGAGAGAAAAGAGAGACAAGGTGGTAGGAGAGAAAGAGAAGGCGGGCGAACTATTGGGAATAATATATCAATACCCATCGAACCCACGCATACGAATGCGACGGTTCGGCGAGGGTGCTTGCTCGGGGGTAAGGGGCGCCGGGGTTCGCTCGATCGGTAGGGGCGGGCACGAAGGGGTACGAGGGCGTTCGGAAAGAGTAAAAAATATTACACCCTCACATACTGGCGCCGCGTCGCGGATAAAACGGGCACTGACCAATACCAATAACGGGCGGCACAAAAGAATGGCCGGTCGGTGTGCGAAAAACAGACCCACACAGCGCCCCGGCTCCTCGCTGCTTCGGTGGCATTATAGCTTTTCACGTACCCGGTGGCTCCTCGATACAACAGCGACCGACTCGTCGGACCGGTTCGTTTGAAGGAAATTTCGACGCGGTCATGCGGCGCCACGACCGACGAGGAAGTCCCGTGGAAAAATTAACCCTTGTAGTGGCCGGGGCTTTTTTTGGCACGTTAAGTACAGCCCTAGGGACGACAACTCGCTCTTTTCTTTCGATTTTTCGTTTTGGATTCACTATTTTTGCTTTTATGAGCAAACTGCAGAGGAAATAATATATGTTGTCGAGATTATTTTGATTAAAGTTATAGAAAACGAAAAACCAATCGTCCTATTTTCCTTTTTTTATCCGATGTTTTTAACACTGATTCCTTCAATATTACTTGATTATAAATGCAATTATCGTGTTTGGAAAATTTGCATTCATCTAACTTAAAAATTATATTATTACCATAAAATGAATATAATATTTAGGATCATCAAAAATAAAATAATGTGCCACTTAATAAATTGATTTAGAATCGAAAACATAATTTAGTCAACTACTACCTATCGTTTATTGATGGAATTTTAAATAAAGTATTCTGAAATTAATTGACCGATATGAGACACTTGAAATATGTTTTTATTCTCCGAAATATATAGAATTATAACATAGTTCTCTATGAATAATAATAGAAAAATTATATCTGTTTAATTTTAATAAAATATAATTTTGTGATTTTATTATTTATATTCTTTTTTTTATTTCTCGTAAATGTGTGCGATATGCAAATAATTTATAATGCTAATATAGTTATTAATAATTCTGCGAAATCGTAATATAACATGGAAAAGATTAGGGTATTCGCTGTTCGAAATGCTACAAGTTCCTTGGCACTTTACAACGTCGAAGCGTTCTCCATCTCGCCAATGATCCGGACAGGCGACACCGGTCACCAGTCCACGCAGCTGTCTTGTTCGCTGACTTGTTCCGGGCAACCCTGTAGATGCCACATAGCACGGGCACACGGTATGGGTGGGTACGAAGCGCGCGTTTAGCATTTGAAAAAAGTGCTGGCCGGGCGACCGCCTCTCGCCCGAATCTCCCATACACCCGCACAAACAAAAGGCTACATTTAGCATTAAAAAAGCACGCAGACCGGCGCTGCCGCGAGGAGGGTGAGGAGGAAGAATCAAGAGGGGAAGAGAGAGGGGTGAGTGAGATACGTGCAGACCGATGCCGGTTACTCTCATCTCCGCGGCCGCACGGCTGGACATGCGGTCCTCTTCCACGATGCGCACGTCCGCGCGCGGCCGCACGCACGCACACGCACACGTTTTAGTCCGAGAATAGTGTGAGCGAGAGAGAGAGAGAGAGAGAGAGAGAGAGAGAGAGAAGAA
>NW_012130107.1:407300-409285 GCF_000143395.1 Atta cephalotes | reverse complement strand
TATATATATATATATATATATATATATATATATATATATATGTGTATATATATATATGTATAGTATATATATATATAAAGTAAATCTGTGACATAGATTTTGTCATCAATAACATTGCAACGCATTTGATATTTGTAACAATTTATAACGATATGCTGATAAAAAATAATAAGTTGACTTTTACAAGAAAAGATTCCGAGGATCAATTACGTCGTCCTCTTTCGAGAGATGATCAACTCTCGATAGTATAGTTAAGAAAAGTTTCAAAAGTCGCTCCTTTAGATAAAAACGAGGGCGAATCTCAGGCTTGATATTTCGTTGCCAAAGTTGCACAGTTGACGAAATAAAGCAGCGACGATGGAGAATAATACTCTTCCTTCGTAACCTCGGCAAGTCAGCGAAGCAGCCGAGGAGATCTCGAAGAAACCTAATTAACTCTGCGCTTTGGAATGAAATTATTTTTGCGCGGTCGCCGTGAAAAAAAGAAAGAAGAAGGATAAGAAGAGAGCGAGAATGAGATGGGAGTAAAGACGACGTCGACGACGGCGATGGCGACGACGACAGCGACGACATCGACGACGATGGACGAAGAAGGCGAAACCAGAAGTAGGTGGAAGGGCGAATGCGCCTGCTCGAAACTACCAAACTACTTTTCAAGCTGCCCCCGCGGCCCTGGCAAGATTATAATTAAAACGTCGCGCGGTGCTGGATAATAAATTAATGCATAATTAACATAGCTAATTATAATACCGGCTGAAATTTTTCTCGTAACTCGTAACACACTGGTCTCTCGCATGCGGAGGCAGTGCAGCCCGGTAATTTATGATCGGACATGAAAAATTACCGTCTCGGGGGGGTTTAATCATCCTCGGACCCCCTCCCCCCTTCCCCTTCGCGCGGTCGTTCTACACGTACCACTGGCCTTCCACTAACGAACGCTGCGAACCACTGCGCCTTCACCTTCTCCCGCGCCACCCTCTTATACAGCTGGACTTAATAACTTATTATAATGCAATGCGTCGTGCATGGAGATCTTGCGAAACGTGGTGGCATGGCGCAGCCGAGGAGGGAAAACCAGCTCCGTAAGTGAAACATGAGGAACGATGAGGCGCGTAATGGAAGAAGAGATTCCGAGTATTCAAACGTAATGCAAAGATATATTTTAAGAGTGTGCGTATAGTCAACATTATAATTAATCTCCAACAGAACTATACATATTCCGTGATTGTATATACAATAATTCGTTGTCGCAGTTAATACAATCGGATAATAATAAATTGATGGTAGATTCTAATTAACTTTGGATAACGATGGTTAATGAAGAAATGTGCGTTTGACCACATTGTAATGAGGAATTCGATGGACATTCGATGGAGGTCGGATGCTAAAACTTTCGTACGGGTGCTTATGTGCGCCACAGCGGTGCAACATGAAGCGTTCTGTTAATTGACTTATAAAAAGCTTAAATAATTAAATTAGCATTAAAAGCCGCCGCGAGGCGGCCCTCTGGCCGTCGTATAATTCAACATTGTGCTTTTTTCGTACCGCTGGCAGTAACGTGAAAGCTGCCGCTGGTCTTTTTCAAAGAGAACCCACAGCACGCGCGTTAATTCATTAGTCGTTGCTATATATCGTTTCACGAAAACTTCCTGGTTTTTAGATTCCCTCTGTCACAGGGTTTCAAGCGATATAACCATGCCGGCAGTTCCCGTAATAATTTATTACATAAATGAGCCACTTTCCTTCATACTCCTCTATATGTTACGTGGATATCGTTTATCCTTTATGTTCGTACAAACGATAGGATACATTTTCATTTCATTCACACTTCCGTTGCTCTTCACGCTCATGAGAATTATAAAAATTCTTCTTCTCTGTTATTATGTGTCAGATCTGTCGCGCATCAATTCTTCTTTTCGAATCCGAGTACACAATCCCTATACAAAAAAAGAGAGAGAGAGAGAGAGAGAGAGAGAGAGAGACGC
>NW_012130107.1:401722-406035 GCF_000143395.1 Atta cephalotes | reverse complement strand
AGAGAGAGAGAGAGAGAGAGAGAGAGAGACCATTCCATCGTGCCCGTATATAGATGGCAGTGCATGCGGCTCGGCCGAGCGGCCATTCCGGTAAAACGCACCGGAATAAAAATAATGGCTGGAAATGGACACGGGGTAGGTACCCCGGCACCTCGTCATTTTTTTCTATTAGCCGAAACTTACAAACACCCGGGGCTTCCGGCCATTTCGGCCGACCCCACAGACCGCCAAACTGCTCTGCTCTGCCGCCCGTGTCCGTGCGGCCGTCGAAATTCGAAGCGCCGCGGCCTGTTGTTACCCCCTCGTCCATCCGCTCTCCGTCCTCCGTCCTACCCTCTCTTTCCCCCCTGCTGAAAACGGTGGCCATATTTTTTTTCGAGCAACGAGAAGGAGCCCAGGCACCGCTCGCGCCCGCGATTAAAATGTCATCCGCGTTCTGCAAATGACGCTTTTTTCCGCGGCGCTTTTGGCGTGCCGAGAGCGCGCTACGGAAAGGGAGGGTGAGATGGGGGTAAACACGGAGCAGAGGGATAATTCAACCACTTCGTTCTAGTTATTAATGCCTCCGCTGTGACGGGGAAGTATTTAAACCGCGCGGGTCTTTAAATATTTTAACTCTGGCTATTTTTTTCTGCCGGCGAAAGGATCGCCGCGCGCTAGCGTTCTCGACGATTGCGCGTCATATATTTGCCCGTCCTACTTGTCTTCCGCGTTTGCCCGCCGCTGTTTTTATCGCCCGTAAAATAACAGAGTTTTATTTAAAATAACGTTTACCAAATATAACGCGACGAAGAATATGTTAGAATAAATGGATAATAAAACGAACAAAGAATATAAAAATTGCTGTCTACATAACGCAATTTTATTTTTTCTACGATGTATGTATCTTAAAGGTCAAGAATCACTAAACAGTCTGTCTTAAAGGTAAAATCGGTCCGATAAATTTCTTTGTATCTCATTGAAATCAATTTCAATGGATAGAGATAGCATCGAGTGAGAACGGTTTCAACGATAAACGCCAGTGATTCATCTGATACGTTTATTCGCGTATGCGTATTCCAAATTGAACCCTAAGATGTATACATAATGTACGCATTTCATTAAAATGATCCGGGCGAAGGCCAAGCAAATTATGCACAATTAACGTCAGTCAAGCGTACTTCATGCTGTACCTTCGTTCGAGAAAATATTTACGTATAATTTCGATGTATGATAATTTTACATATAAATATAAATTTTTCATAATTATGCATAGTTAGGTTTGCTTGGTTAATTTCTCAATATTTTAATTCTATGTTTTATTTATAAAAGTCATTATTAGTTACAGGCAAAAAAACTCGATCAATTTTAAATTTCTATTACTTTAGAAATCATCGAAGATTGCAATATCACGCAATCTATAATTTAAAATAATTTAATAAGAAAAATTTAATTTTTTTTACGATAAGATTATGTTAAGATAGCCGGTAACTACAATTTAACGTTCTTGCCAATTAATATAAACATTTGACAGGAAAGTCATTATATCCCGGAAAGGATTAAACAAGGCGATGCAGTATCGCTGATAGAATTAAGCGTGCCTTTAGAAGATAGCTTTATCGATCTCTCGATCTTTGGACGCCGATCCTCCTGCTCGTAATTCGTACGATACGCGATGACTATCTAGCAGCGTCCATCATCGCTGGTAGGCGCTCGCTCAAAGTGACTCATCAGTAGGAAACAGCGCGTCGATGGCCACCCTCTTACGTTCGAATTGACGTTAATATTACCGGGCTGCGAACGCAATCGGCCGACATAATAACCATTTTAGGCGGCTCTCTGACCCGGCGATTCGCCTGGCTGCTGCGACTCCATCGTTTAAGTGACGTTAGTGTTACGAGACCCGTAGCATTAGCTTTGACTCGCTTAATTCAATCAAATGGAGTAGTATCTCGCATTAGTTGTAAGGCTAAAAATAAGAAATATTTATTTCAATGAGGTACGAACATTATATTGTAGTTTGAACACAAATGTTTCTAAAAATTAATATTTAAGTATTCTTTAAATTTTTGAAGTGGCAATATTTCATTCAAAGCAATGAAAATTGAGCCAGTTTAAAAAAAAGTGGCTTAATTTTCAATTTTCATTAAGAACGAGCTTTTACTTTAAAAGTTTTAGAGAGCAAATAAGTGATATAAAGATATGCCAATTGATAGATGAAATACTCAGAATACATAAAAAAAACCAATTTTTTAATTTTACAATTGTATTTTTTACTAGTATATTATGTTAGTTATTGTCAAATTTATATTAGTTATAAGTTAGAGGAATGTAAAAATAATAAACTGTAAAATTCTAGGCACTTGGGCAATTTCTGTTATTTTTTTTATCAGGATAAAATTTTAAAGAAAAGTATACAGGGAGTAGATGGGATGGCTATAGCCATCCCATCTACTCACTTAAAGATCAATTATACTTAGTATGCCTAATATTTTAATTCGAAATCTTGTAAGAAATCTATGCAGAGAAATGTTCTTACTTATAATTGCGAACTATTCGTGAAATATATTTAAAAATGCTAATAAAAATTCATATACAACAAAATCTTTTTTCTTTATTTTTTTCTTTTGTTCTTTACATGGTATTATTGTTATTATTATTGTTATTTTCTTATTATTTTTATTATTTCTCTATTATTCTATTTTCCTTTTTCTTTTATAATATATATATATATATATATATATATTGTTTAGCTCAATCTGCTTATCTTGTAACATAATTTCATTATTTAATCTGTTGTAATTAATACGTAGTATTAAGTTCAGATTTGGGTTTCGAGGCAGCATTAATGTAGTAATTGATTGCTGATACCTTGCCTATTGTTTGTGCAACTTCTAATTTTCTGCATCTTTTGTGTCTTATTCTTTTTCTGTAGTTTACAAACGCACATTAATAAAGTTATTATTATTATTATTATTATTACTATTTATTATCAATAAAATTATAAGAATTAATTTTTATTCGAGAAAAATCAAAATTTTTCACATATTTTATGCACTCCGAAGGAATCTTTCGCCGTTACCGAATTCACATAGCGCAGTCGTCGTCGATGCGGCACAATGAATCTCTGGAAAGGGCGAAGACTCCGGGGTCCCGTCGACTCGGAACGCAAATCTGATTGGCTCATGAATATTAAGTTCGGCCCGCAATTATTATCTGCGTTATAAATCGGGCGACTTGCCTCGCCTGCCTTCTTCGCAGCGAGCCTCGCTGGTCGGACCGGCCGTTATTATCCGCATGCACACATTCTCGCGGCTATCACGGACACGCTCGGCCGCAGGATCGCATATAGATTCGCTACGTCCGCGTTCATCCGTGCACCTTCACGCAACGCTCGCGCGATTACCCCCAAGTGTTAATTACTAATCTCGCCTCTGCTAATTATAATTAACGCCTTTCGGCCCGGGCTGCCCGAGCGGTCGTGTCTGGTATATACGTATAGCAAAAGAAAAGGACAGATCGGTGCGGATCGAGTTATTCGCGAATATCCGCCGTAAAGAAGATCGGCGGCGTGGCTTCGAAGAGAGCAGAAGTCACGAGCATATGCGCGAACGTTAGGACCGGTTTCGCGCTTCTCACGGATTTCACACGATTTTTCGTTTGAAGAGGTGGAACGGACCGTTGCAAATTTTGATAATAAAAGAAACCACTCTGTCTCGTCGGATGTAATTTGGACTCAACGCAACATCCGCAGTTATCGCGGGCTTGCACGCGACATGAACGTTTCTTTGTTTTGTCGAACTTACATGAGTAGTAAAAATAAAAATATTGATGTTATTTCTAAGTTAAAGTGTATATAAACGTGCATAATGAAAATAACAGATTGCATATTCTTATAAATTATCACTATCAGTTCAGAATTTTCTAAATCCGAATCAGTGGATAATTACTGACATTAGTTCTTAGTATACCATTGATAATCGATGAATGAAATGTGAAATCCCTAATCTAACTAATCTTGCTTTAATGTATAAATTCAATGTAAATAATATTTGAAGAAGAATTGATAAACTAGCAAATATTGATATTTTTATAATGTTTAAACTTTCTTTCTTTTTCAGACTTCACTGATTCAGATTCAGAGGGAAAGAATGAAGTAACTTCATAGATATAGAATACATAGATAAACCATTACCTCCTTCTCTTAAGAACATCGGTAGTCTTGTCGTAGTCCCACTATTCGCTGGCAACAATGAGAAGTTGGCAACGCTCCATCTATTCTATTCTATGTCTATAGGGTAGTTTGAATCATATTGCTCTTCTCTCTCTCTCTC
>NW_012130107.1:396552-400632 GCF_000143395.1 Atta cephalotes | reverse complement strand
ACTGATGTGTTTGATTTTTTTTAATGGAGTACAAATACTAAAATCAAGAAGTACGTACTCTTTAATTATTATATCTATGTTTACAGTATTCTATTTATAAATAAATATAAAAAGAAAGTAATATTTGTTTATGACGCGATATTCATAATTATACTGAAAGAAAAGATTGGCTGAATATGGCGTATCATTTTTAATTGGTTGCAGTAGCCAATTTTTTATTGCGTTAGCCTATCGAAATCTTGACATTGCTAACGCAATCAAAAATTGGCTGCTGCAGCCAATTAAAAGTGTTATGCCATAAAGTAAATGTACCAGTTAGTGGACATTATCCTATGTATCATATAGTATATATGATTATTGGACAAAGTGATAAAAAATTTTAAATATTAAGGTTTTAAAAATGATATGAATGACTTTAAATGAATCCGTTGTTTATAAAAATTTAATAACAAATTTATTTAGAATCATACTTATCATTAAAAACTTAATATTTAAAATTTTTATCACTTTGTCCAATAAATTGAGTCCATTAACTATCCACTAATATTCATCTTATTTTACCATCTAATTTGCTGCAACAACCAAATTTTTCTTTCAATGTAAAGAGCTGCTTCTGGAATCAATTGCAAGAATCGGTGTTACATAAAATAGGAAGTCTCGAGAAAAAAACTAAATTCGTTTAAAAATGGGGTCCACGCAGGTATCCGTATATTTCACCACGAGTCAATTGATATGCGTTCATCGCGTCGCGTTTTAGCCGCAGGAACGCATTAGGTTCGCGCGTCACATTATCATCGGCATTTGAGTCTGACGTTGGCCGATGCGAAACCTACTACCAGAGCTACCTGCTACCTTGTCGTGGTGCGTCTCTCGACTCTCGGCAGCTCCCGCGGCACTATACGCCCGGTACCTCATTAAAATATGCAAATACACAGCTCTCGGGTCGTCCGTTCCGTTTCCTTGGTCATCCCGTGCCTCCTCACGTGTGTATGCGCCGAAATGTTTACGATCACGGCGAAATTAAAAGTACCGCTAAAATATTGCCCCTAATACGTATGTGGTCGCTGCTGCCGCCGTCGCTGTGTCGTCCTCGGTTCTCTTCACTGGACCCCTCTAAAGCGAGCCCGCTACCATTCCCGCTCTCCGACTGAGCTGTGGCACGCAAGACTAAGACTGACGATGCTCGCTGAAAATGCGGGCGACTCGCACGGCCGGTTGGTGACACTTTGTCACGCCGGTACTTAATTCAGCCGCCGCACCTATATTTTTTCTCTTTTCCCGCGAACGTACACGATGCCGATTGCTTCGATCATTAGTCAAATTAGGCTAACGATGTGCGTCGCCTTATCTCTACTGAAAAGCGAATAAAATATCAGCAGATAAATCGCGCCCGATAAATCCTACAGAAAGGAAATTAAACTTCATCGGCGACAAGTTCAATGATTACCGAGATAATCTTCAGTAAGATACGTTGTCTATCTACATGAGATGTTAATTTACATCGCTTCGATTTACATAATGTCGACGATTGGACTTCCGGATGTTTGTTCCAGAGATTTTTCGCTCCCGTAAGGTTGTTCCATTGATTCCTCGCCCGCATATCGCGAGTAATCCTTATAACAACAAGGACGAGTTCGGGATTTAGGATTTTTTGCCGGGTGACGAACGATCGCGATAAACGAGTTCGTGCGGATTTACGAAAGGGACCATGGGTACATGTAGCTCGAAGGATCGTTGGAAGACGGCAGTGACGAGCAAAAGGAACATATTTCGGACAGCTCCAGGCTCTGGTATGTCGCGCGCTTTCGGACCTCTCGAAGCAATTCCGTTGCGTCTTCTTGTAGTCCGACGTCGAGGGCCGTCTGTCGGGGTCCGGCAATCTCCGGCTCGCAATCGCGCGATGATTTTTACGATCCCGATTTGCTAACGAGTAGCCCAGCGCCTATTCCATCGGGAATCTTATGCGGCGATAATTCTTCATTATTGTACATTGTTGCACGACGGCGTCGAGCACGTACTCATGCCTGCGCTCATCTAAGTCGCTGATGCCTCTCCGTTCCGAGCCGCGTGCGCAAGAGATATTTTTTTTCTGTTACGAGACTCGTGGATCAGTAATCAGGATGCACTTTTAATTGCCATCGTTTTTGTCTAAATTTGACGTTTACGAGCGGGCAACAACGTGCGCGCCAGTTGGAAGATCTGCAAGACGAATAATTAGCTACAAAGTAGTTGATACGAATTCAACATTCATTACGAGCCAGCCTGTCTTCCAGTTCTCTTTGCTTATAGCGAACGAAACGAGCTTTGAGTGACATAGCAGCTTTCTTGTTCGTAGGATTAACGTATGAGAAAACACATCTTGTAATATTAAACGGAAATCTCAGAGATCACGTTTGCAAGTTGTTCCAATTTGCCGCTGACTCTAGAAAACTACGTAAGTTTAATATGCAAATGAGCGAAATCATTGAGTACTAACCTGTGCCTTTAGTAATTAGTAATAATAGATAGAAAAAAATCGATTTTGCTAAAAAATATCTAAAATTTTAGCCAGACACTTATCTGAAAATAATTTTGTTAGGTTATCAAAATCATTATGTAGAATTTATTTAAACTGGTTATTAGAATGTCAAAACTTTTTGCATCATTGCTCACTATGCTTGAGATTCTTATACAGTTTGATAGTCCAATAAAATTATTTTCGGATCTGTGTATCTAACTAAGCTTTCAGATTCAGCAAAATAGTGTTTTCGATGTATAATAGAGAACATGATAAGTGATTTCACTTTTTAAGTAGTTTTGTGTTATTATACAATATATTTATTATTATTATTATCTTTGTAATTTTAACATTGCTTAAATCTAATTTGTATCAATAAAATTATTATTATTATTATTATATTTTATTGATAAATACGTGTCAAATTTATATACAAATACACTGAGAACTGTTTATCTGAAAATGGACAAACTAGAAGATTCTGAATTCTGCTTATCTCAACTAGAATTTTAGTAAATTTTAGTAAAATTAAACTAAAAAACTGTTCTGGTTAAATCTACTAAAAGTCTAATTATTTGAGATAACTCATTTCTAATTAAAATAATCAGAATCTTCCATTTGTCTATTTTCAACATAACATTTATCATAGTGTATCTATTATTAATAGATAATTTTCGTTTTTTTATTCGAATATTTAATTCTTTTATTGTAGGTGTCACATAACGATGAATAAAATATTTTAATAAATGTATAGACTCTAATGAAATAAATAAGGTAAAAATAAGGTAAAAAAATCGTAAGAATGACGCAAGATATTGATACGATATCTAATTTATAGAATATTACAATTATATTAAAATAAAATATTATTTCGAGATTGAATTTGATAATGTGCTTATTCTTTCCTTCATTTTAAGTTCTTTTTAGTTAATACTTAGGTTTGTGTTTATAAAGATCTAGATTATAAATATTTTGTATTAAAATATATAAATCTTGTGTTATATTAATTAAAAGCCTATTTCTTCGGACATAAAATTTACGTATCAATAACAATATTGTATTATCCAATATCGATAGCGTCCTAGGGTTAAAATTTTAAATATCCAATAACGAAATGAAACAGAGTTAAAATATCATACACTCTGACACATAAACGCATTAATAATTGGAAAAATTTATTAATGTCAAAGAAATAAATGCTACACATCGTATACATACAGCGGTAACATTCAGAAACAAGCGCACAGCAACATCGATAATATACATAATTTTGCCGTTTCGGATGAAGGCTCATTCCAGGTGTCATCGAGACGACGTTTTCGACGATTAATAATCAGAGCATTAATCTGCTCTCGTTGGCTATATATTTGTTAATGAGTGCGAAACGAGTTCCTCGAGGAATACTCCTTGAACACGATCACAGGACAGCTGACTGTAGTTTTCGTATTACGATTAAACATGATTTATCGCCCGGACTGCGCCTTCCGTGCTAGTAATTCCATCGGCACGTAATGATATCCCTCGAAAGAGGAAAGGAGAGAGAGAGAGAGAGAGAGAGAGAGAGAGAGAGAGAGAGTATTTGC